>NW_024882863.1:0-181669 GCF_019059575.1 Amphibalanus amphitrite | reverse complement strand
GCGGCGCGTAGCGCCGCCAAATTTTGCATACCTGTTCTCACAACTTTTGCACACCTTGAGTAAAAATTTTGACCCCAGGTGACCTATGGTCAGGTCACCAGGTCAGGTCAAGTGACCCTACCTCGAAACGTAAATTTCGAAGTTTGCAATCCCACCAAGCCCACAGTTGTTGAGATATGATCTTGAAACCCACAGGAAATAGTAAAGTCATCACGAGCTACAACTTGTATATCTCGGAATTTTTATATCGATGACCTAAGGTCAGGTCATTTTTGCGACCGGCCCATTATAAGTCAATGGGAGAAATTTCAACTTACTCTGAATGCCATCCTATGACTTCAATACGCTCAGGATCATAGTATTACAGGTCCCTGTTGGTGATTTCACCGAAACATATCACTTATAACCTTTGGAAGGTGATCTCCAGGTCATCTTAGGTCACCTGAGGTCACCAGCGGTTTTTCTTCAATAACTTGAGATTGAGTAGAGATAGAGACTCCGTTCGACGTTTATCGTGTTTTTCTCGTCAATGCGGATCGAATGATATGCAACATGACCTATTTCGGTCAGGTCATGACCTTGACCTGAGGTCAAATTTTCAACTTGACCTTTCGAGGTCATATTATATATCATTCGATGCGCCTTGACGAGCTAAGAACGATGGCGTTCGAATCGATCCTCTGTCTTGTGTGCAAGACAAGTTATTCAAGAAAAACTACCGCGAAATTCCTGTTGTGAAAATCGTAACATTTTGTCTTCGGTGACCTCTGGTGACCTCGTTTTTGACCTGACCCAAAAATGATCTTAGTATTTCTTGTCGATCTCATCTTAACCTATCCAACGCCGTTTACCGCTTGTCGCTACGTTGCGCCGTTTTCAAGATCTCAGGGGGGGTTGTTTTCAACCCCCCCCCCCTGCAGTTCGTGTTCGGCTCAGACCCGCTGCAGTGCGCGTGTTAAGGATGTCGGGACTGAGATGATGGCGAATTTTATACAGACATATAAGGATGGAATTGCACTTTTTGACAACGTTGGAGATGTGGTTTTCCCAGGATAAGGTGGGGTCTAGGGTCACTCCCAGCATCTTCACAAATGGCGAGGGTGTTAGTAAGTAGCCTGGCAGGTTAAGGTGGAAGGATGAGGTTTTCTTAAGGTTTTGGGCAGTGCCGACAAGGAGCAGAGTGGAGCGGATGGGTTCATTTTTAAGGAGTTGGATGTGAAGTAGGAGAGGACAGCACGGAGGGTATCCTCCTGTCGGGATTTAAGGATGGATAGATCTTTAGGACGGGCCGAGTCAAGTAATTGGGTGTCGTCGGCGTAGGAGATGAGGCGACCGTGAGGAAGATAGGATGGAAGGTCATTTGTGAAGATGCTGAAGAGGATGGGACCGACTAGGGAACCTTGCGGAACCCCATGGGAAAGAGGCAAGGACAAGGAACCACCTCTCACCACCTGCCGTCGACCAGTCAGGTAGCTACGAAACCATCTAGGATCAATACCATACCATACCAGATCACAGTGGCACAGCTCCGCGTGAGCTGCTCCCCACTCACCGGAGACACCCGATTCCGACTTGGTCCGGCCGAGTCTGACGAGAAAGTCCGTTGCGACGAACCGGACTCGGCCAAACACCTGTTGGTCGACTACCCCGCCTACCAGGGGCCACGGACCCGCCCGTGGGGCCCTTTGCCGACGCTGAGGGAGATCCTTTCCACCGAGGCTGGACTCATCCGGGACTTCCTGGTGGAGACGGGCCAGGTCACACGAGATGACATGCTGAAGAAGAAGAAGAAGAAGAAGCACCGCCCAGAGGATGCCACGGAGTCGGTGTTTTCAGAAGACGAATCTGAGTCGCTTCCCGTCTCCGCCTCCACCCCGCCCGCTTCTCAAAATCGGGCAGTTTTTTCTTTAGTTTCAGTAGCAATGCTCGATTTAATTCATTGAGCACAATAAAAACAGTAATTGGACACTCTAATGACATGCTCTTTGCAACAACCAGCCTTAGAAGCGCTCAAAAGCATCATTTTCAGCGGTAGTTATTTTGCATTATTACCTGCTGCAATACTTGGTGTTACTCGCAGTGCTGGGCGACGCTCAGCATTGGAGACTGCAACGCCGGGCGCCAAAACTTTGAACGGCTGGCGCCGCACGAATTTTAATTTTGGTGGACTCGGATATGGATGAAAATTCATTATTGATCAATGTGCCAAGGAAAAACCTTACGGCGTTTGATTCTGCGAGAATCACCCCCTCGATGACACACCCTAGTATATATGTAAATAGGTATGTAGAGCACGTGAGTAATTGAGTGACCTCTTATCTCTCCCCCTCCCCCCTATCTACAGCTGCACCGTCGTACCGTCCAGGACGACCAGTTCGGAGTCGGTGAGCCTCTCAACGAGACGGAGTTCGGAGTTGGTATGGTGGTCAGAGGCCGGCACTGGCTGGTAGCCAGTGCCGTCGGAGACGCTCCCCGACTTCACCGGGACCTGGCCGAACAGATGTTCATGGCGCCGCAGCTGACGTTCGCCAGCGCCAACGGCATGACGCTGGACATGTGGAACAGTGACACGGTGGTCAAACAGGTGAGGGAAGACTGGGGAAGCATTTATTTATTTATTCATTAAATTATAGTGCTTGAACATCAGAGAATATGATGTTGAAGTAAGATACTCTGGGAAAAGATTGGGGAGATATGAAAGCTGGATTTGAAGAATATGACGGATGATATGGTTTTATTGCAATTGGGAGTTGAAGCTGGTACATAGAACGATGATGTTTGATCTAAGGCAATTCTGGAACATACGAAAGAAAGAATAAGTTAAAACCGGTATATCGACATGCGGAATACCAAGCTTCTAGGCATACAATTCCCAATCTCTGTTCTGACCCCGTACCGCCAGCTTCACCCAGCCTTCCCTCTCCGTTCTAGTTCACCGGTATGAAGCCGCTGCCCGCCAACGTTCACCTCCTGACACTGGAGATGTACAAACCAGACCGGCTGCTGCTGCGGCTGGAGCACCAGTTCGAAACCGGGGAGGATGTCGAGCTCAGTCTGCCGGTCGATGTCAACATTCAGGTCAGTGCCGAGGTCGGGGAAGGTAGGTGGTGTGAGACGTTTATTTAGTTCAGTTTTCCTGTCGATGTCAACATTCAGGTCAGTGCCGAGGTCGGGGAAGGTAGGTGGTGTGAGACGTTTATTTAGTTCAGTTTTCCTGTCGATGTCAACATTCAGGTCAGTGCCGAGGTCGGGGGAGGTAGGTGGTGTGAGACGTTTATTTAGTTCAGTTTTCCTGTCGATGTCAACATTCAGGTCAGTGCCGAGGTCGGGGAAGGTAGGTGGTGTGAGACGTTTATTTAGTTCAGTTTTCCTGTCGATGTCAACATTCAGGTCAGTGCAGGGGGTGGGGGAGGTAGGTGGTGTGAGACGTTTATTTAGTTCAGTTTTCCTGTCGATGTCAACATTCAGGTCAGTGCCGAGGTCGGGGAAGGTAGGTGGTGTGAGACGTTTATTTAGTTCAGTTTTCCTGTCGATGTCAACATTCAGGTCAGTGCAGGGGGTGGGGGAGGTAGGTGGTGTGAGACGTTTATTTAGTTCAGTTTTCCTGTCGATGTCAACATTCAGGTGAGTGCCGAGGTCGGGGAAGGTAGGTGGTGTGAGACGTTTATTTAGTTCAGTTTTCCTGTCGATGTCAACATTCAGGTCAGTGCCGAGGTCGGGGAAGGTAGGTGGTGTGAGACGTTTATTTAGTTCAGTTTTCCTGTCGATGTCAACATTCAGGTCAGTGCCGAGGTCGGGGAAGGTAGGTGGTGTGAGACGTTTATTTAGTTCAGTTTTCCTGTCGATGTCAACATTCAGGTCAGTGCCGAGGTCGGGGAAGGTAGGTGGTGTGAGACGTTTATTTAGTTCAGTTTTCCTGTCGATGTCAACATTCAGGTCAGTGCCGAGGTCGGGGAAGGTAGGTGGTGTGAGACGTTTATTTAGTTTATTTCTCCTGTCGATGTCAACATTCAGGTCAGTGAGTGCTGGGGTCGGGGAAGGTAGGTGGTGTAATGTAAGACGTTTATTTAGTTCAGTTTTCCTGTCGATGTCAACATTCAGGTCAGTGAGTGCTGGGGTCGGGGAAGGTAGGTGGTGTAATCTAAGACATTTATTTAGTTTATTTCTCCTGTCGATGTCAACATTCAGGTCAGTGAGTGCTGGGGTCGGGGAAGGTAGGTGGTGTAAGACATTTATTTAGTTTATTTCTCCTGTCGATGTCAACATTCAGGTCAGTGGATCGGGGCCGGGGAAGGTACCGGGATGGGAAGTCTCGAAGCCTAACGCATTGTGTCTGGACCTCGAGTGGGAAGTTGTGGTTAGGGTGGAAAGTTGGAAATGTATTGATCAAGTGGTCACCGCCTGTGAGCAATGCTGAGCTTCTTTTAATGGGTTTCCGTTTATACAAGTCACTAAATCGTTAATTGCAGTCCATAGATGCTTCACGCCATGCCCTTATTACCGGTCTATTCATCTGGACCGTTCATTCGTTTGCATACTTAGTTATTCACCTTTGTTCACTCTTGTTCACTTGTTTGTACGATCACGCATTCATTTGCCCATCGGTTCACCAGTTTATCTCTTCATATATCAACTGATCATGCGTCAATTTGCTCATCTGTTACCTTATTGACATGTTCACCTGCTCATCTGGTCACCCCCCTCCAGGACCTGTTCACGACCCTCAACATCACCTCAGTCGTCGAGTACGGTCTGTCTGCCGACCGGCCTCTGAGTGACATCAACCGCTTCCACTGGGACCACGACAAGTCCAACAGCATGCCGAAAAACTTCCGCCGCACGGCTCAGGAGACCTACAGGAACACAGAGGCCGAGGCCGACCCGCTGACGGTCAGTTCCGCCATGTTGCTACAGTCCTGTTTGTCTGGCGGTAGTGGCGTGAGATTGCGAGATTTTTGGTCTTTTTGGTTAGTTGGTTACATCAAGTGTTTTATTCTATTTTCACCAACTATTTAGCTCAACTACATATCTATAGTCTATTTAAACTCAGCTTATATTTAAAAGGAAAACCACACAGGGCTCGAGCCTCGACGTGATCCAGAAGGTCGACTTATCGTAAATGAGTTGTCTAAAACGTGTGTAATGTAATTGCTAGCATGCTGTGTGCTCAAAGACGGCAACTCTGCTAGAGCGGCATCTACGTATTAGTGTAGTACCAATGAATGTAAGATAACGTATGACAGGTACCTTATATTTTATTTTACTTTATTCGTGTATCTAGTTCATGAAATCAACTTCAACGTCAGTTTATGTTGAAAATATGCTATCAATTTTTCGGAAAATCAACGGCTATATTTTAATATTTTTATTTTATTATTTTATTCATTTCACTACTCCGCAGCCTTTAGCTCAAGCCATGGAGTGCTGTGACTACAACCCGACTCTGACAACCGGCCGACCTCTGCGTGTTCCACAGGTCACACTGAACCCCATGGAGATCCGTACGTTTGTGGCAACCTACACCAGCCCGTACCCGCTACCGACTCCTCCTGGAGACACCCAGCAATGACCTACAGGTCACAACGCGCCCAGAGGGTCGTCACCTGACCCGGCACGAGGTCAGCTCTGCCCCATCGTGCTAAGTAGACGCTAGAAAGCAGCGCTTGGCAACTGTAGATCGAGTATGCTAGAAGTTTATTGATCGTGCTTTCTGCTTGATATAATGGCGGGTAAAAGCACACAGCTTGCGTGTAATCCAGCTGATTTGGTGTACATATATACTTGAGCTCGAGCTCAGTGCCAATGGTCAATGTTTGGCGGTCCCGGGGATTGTCGTGGTTGCGCCGGGGCCTTCGGGGACCGAGTCGCTGTATTTCCCCGTTGCCATGGTGATTTGTGCGTGTTCGTGTTTATTGCTGGGGTCCGCCCTGCCCAGCGGAGGTGCGGCAGGGACCTTTGCGTGATGTCGTGAGACGTTCAAATACAAACGCCCGCTGGAAGAGTTGGTGTGGTAGCGGTGTTTGCGTGAGTTATTGTCGACGGTACGCAAGGAAACGCGTGAAACAGAATGGTCGTACAAATGTTCACTTAAACATGAATCAGTAGAGGTGACTTGTGTGGGTAGTTAAACGCTTTTCACGCATTTCACCTTGTAATATAATTATATGAGGCACGTGTTTGGGGAAGCAAATACACAGGGAATTTTTGGCACCTATTGTAAAAGCTTATGGCAAGTTACTGTAGGTCAGATGGCCTGGTCAGATAGAAAAAAACGGACTCAGTGTTTGTGACTCATTACTATTAGTCTTTTATTATAAAGTTACTCATTATTATAAAGTGTTTGTGATCTAATCCACTTCGCAGTTCATGTCATATGCAGATTATAAACTCTGTCTTCATTACTGGTGCTTCGTACTGCTAAACCAAGACTGAGGAGAGAAATTTCGGTCCCCTTGTGGAATTTCAGTCCCTCATTCCCGTACACGTGAGGGTAGTTCTAGTTCCGGCGGCCCTCTGCCATATTTACACTGCTGCTGAAACGATTTCGAACTTCAAATGGCATAAGGCTGCCCCACCATGATTTATTAGAATACTTGTGTAACGTCAAACTTTTCTGATTCATCGGTGACATTTGATCTAGACATCGAACTGTTCATGCAAGAATGTTAACCTGTAGCACGTCAACGGCATCATGTATTCAAAAAAAAAGTTAATTGATAACTGCTCACAAGATATCTATGCTGCTCATGTCCAGTTCATGCAAAGTGGTATACCGACATCACATGTCATCCTCTGACTCTATTTTTTAACAATTGAGCTACAATCGTACATGCCTACCAACAATGCAACCACCAATAACACATACTACAACAGTACACAAAATATATAAAAAATGCTGAAGATAACACTTGACTAGCGCACCAACTAAAAGTGAAAAAAAAAACAATGCGAAAGTCACAGCTTCCATAACCAGTATAACGCCTTTTGGGGCGACTAACGGAGCGAGCGAGAGGGTGGGCCTTGCACGTGCGAAATTGCGAGGGGGTACCCCCAACTAACTTGTGCACGGCACCCTACTAACCGGTCTCTAGCGATGTGCCAAATTTGAGCACAATCGGCCCAGCCGTTCTCGAGATCTGGAAGCGGCACCCTGCACGTGCGCACGTGCAAAATGGGGCCCAACTGACTTTTGCACGGCACCCTACTAACCGGTCCCTAACCATGTGCCAAATTTGAGCGCCATCGGTCCAGCCGTTCTCGAGATCTGGAATCGACCCCTGCACGTGCGCACGTGCAGCAGCGCCCCAACTCTGGCACATGGATATGCAGTGCCTAGTGGGTGCCTACCTACATGCCAACTTTCAGCGCAATCGGCCAAGTAGTTACCGAGATATTGCAACAATTACAAAACGGACACCTCTTCGTTTTGCACGTGGCACGTGCATAAGGGGTCACCCACATGCATCGGGAATAGTCCAATACTTGGTAGAAGGAATGAAGCTATCCTACAAAAATTACCGCATGTAAATCGGTCAAGTGGTTGCTGAGATATAAGCCTCGCAAAAGCGTGACCACGGCCGGCCGGCCGGCCGGCCGGCCGCTCATACTCAGAAATTTCCGTTAATCTAAGGAAAGACTACGCTCGCTTCGCTCGCTCCGTAATCATCCCTTACATGCGCTTCCGACCGATTGTTGTATGGAAATTTATCGCGGTCTCATCGGGTGACACGATAATTTTTGAATCTATCCTCATCCTTTGATGAAAGCCTTGCTCATCATCTTCAGGTTTCCGCTGAGGTTTTTCGCCGCCAGAAATGGCTTGCAGTACTGAAGGAATTGGGTGCGGACCCATGCCTCATTGGTGCATCCTTTGCACTTCGAGATGCAAACTCCGAGCCCGGGCTCCCCTTATCTCAACACAGGCACGATTGTTGCTGGCTAAAACAGCACTTGTCGTAGCTTAGTTATCAAGGGGTCGTTCCTCAAGCAAGGCTTTTCTCACATCCACAAAATAGTAATCATAATACCACCTACCACGTCCCGCACCGGTGGGTGTTTTACCATGCAGACCGTCCAAACCGGCACAGAGGAAGCGAATGTCGGTGGTGACGTGTTCAGAGATAGTCAACTTCCCCGGTTCGACCATCGGTCGCTACTGGCAGTGCGCAGTCGACGTACGACTGGGCCATCGTGAGGGGCCTGGGGACGGTCACTGAGAGCTTTTGAGTACCGCAGGCCATTGAAGATCCATGGAGGTCATTGCAGGGCATTGGAAGTCATTTCAGGTCATTGAAGGTGGTTCATTGTAAGTAACATAAGGACATTGAGGGTCGTTGAAGGCCATCGCAAGTAATGTCAGGTCACCGGAGGTCACTGCAAGTCAGTTGAGGTCACTGCAGGCCATTGAAGGTCACGCTGTGTCACTGCAGGTTACAAGCCGATGGATTCTGTTCCTGAGTGGTGAAACGCAGCGGCCATGCGACCTACAATGACGTGTGGTGGTGGTGGTCGACTGGTGCCACTAATGGTGCTGCTGGTGCACCTGATGTTTGTGGCACCACCTGCACAGTGTAGTTGGCAACAAGTAACTAAAAAGGTCTGCACATACCGACCGACCTCGTCTAGACCGACCAGCCTAGAGTGCGATCTTCGGAGACGCGACTGGGTGAGTTGTGTCCCTAGGTGGTAATCATTTTTATTTTCAATAATCGTTCCTTTCTCGTTCGATGCGTACTCTTTCTGTTGGTGCTACAGTCAGCTCAGTCAGATAAAATGCAGTAGACTTCCAATTATGTCGGTCAACTATGTACTGACTGTCGGTCAGCTACTGACCGTGTTAAATGACTGGCACTATGCTTTCGAAAGTTCAAGTTTATGATTGTTTATATACCCCGTCTCCTATAGCAATATATTAGATAATAGCTAGGGGAGAGCGGAGCCAGTTGAAACACGGGGTCAGATGAAACATGGCTTTATTTTCAACAATATGCAACATATGGCGTTGCCGACACCACTGCGCATCCGCGCTCGACCACTTCCTTTGTCAACGGCGTTTGGGCGGCAAACGGACGGTAATTTTGATTTGACACCTGTTTTTGTGTTTTTGAGGGGCGTTTGGGAGAAATCGTTTTTATGAATATTTTGTGATATCTCATATACCTTTGTTTGCTGAAAGAAGAACTCCTGGCTCCGGAATAACACCTTATTTGGCCCTTCATTCAGCATGATGTCGTCCCTCCAGCTCGTTTGACATGTGCTTTACGGCGCGTGCGAGATGGCGGGAGCGGATGGGGTCAATTGAAACGCTTCTCTGAGGGTCAGTTGAAACAGGGCCACAGGCCGTTTCAATGGACCCCGGTGACCTTTGCAATGGTTATTGTTCAGGGGCTGTAAACATTAAAGGAAATAGTCCACCTTTGAAATGAGCTTTTAAACTGAAATAGTAGATTAATAGAGCTCATTTTTTTTACCTCTTTTTCTCCAGCCTTTTGCTTGAAAGCACACTATAGCCTGAGATATTTCTCATTATCCTCATCCGCCCATTTTACCATAGTCTATGTACTTTATGTCACCTATTATGAGGAACTTTGCACTTTTAGCTTTCCAACGACCTATTGAATGTAGCATTTGGAAAAGTAAACCGGACAAAATATCTCCTTAAGAAAGTGGCCTTAAAGAGGAAAACATCCCATTGTTAAGGATAGGTGCAATTGACCCCATGGGCTGGTTCAATTGACCCTCGCATCGGGGTCATTTGAAACGGGCGTAGAGCTGTTTTATAAGCATGCGTTTGGCACCAAAATATGTTTGAAACATAATTTTACATATCTTAAAATGAAGCCAAAAGAGCATATTTTTTCATGGCATTGTGCATTTTTCGATATGACAACTAGATCTCGCTGTGCATGTCAATATATAAAAAGTGGTTCAACTGGCCCCGCTCTCCCCTACTGACTAGGTGTGTCTTTAATGTATTATTTATCTCCCTTTTCCTTTACGACATAATATATATATATCAACGCCCGAAAAGTATGCATTATGCAAATGGACCATGGCATGGCTTTTGCAATCCACTTTTGCAACTATCATGTTCCCACGTTTTGTAAAACTGTCTCCGAGTGTTTCCTAGATACTGGCGGCTTTGGCTGTTATCTTGCATATATTTTAGTTGATCGTGATACTTAACCCGCGCCCTGCTGGGGGGGGGGGGGTGTTTGAACACCCCCCCGTGGTTTTTCGCAAATATCTAAAAAACGGCGGCGCCGAGCGCCGCCGTTTTTGGCACACCTTATCATACATCAATTCTACACATGTAAAAATTACAGACCAAGGCCATTTAAAGTCAGGTCACCAGGTCACTTGAAGAGACCCCACCTCATAAAAAGTTTCAATGTCTGCCATAACTACACCGAGTGACCGATCGGTTCGAAACTTTCAGGGATTGCTAAGAACAACAGTATGTACAAAATGTATTTCTCAGAATTTTGATATCGATGACCTAAGGTCAGGTCAATTTTGCGACCTCCCCATTACACAGTGGTTGTCGGACGACGCTCCCGCGCGTCCGACAACCACTGTGCACCGCTCTACCCAGCCTGCCAGCTGGCCGGCCGACTCCGCTGGTCACGCGCCGGAGCTGAACGGTCAGCAGACAGGGGCGCGCCCAGGATCGAAAAGGCACCGGCGCTCCAACTACCGAGGACGCAGGGGCGGAGTCAGGTGGCGGCGAGAGCAGTCTGACGACCTTTTCATCGGTCAGATCAACTGCCAGTCGCTGAAACCACGGCTCCCCGAGCTGCGTCACGACATTCCAGAGATATTCGACTATGACCTCTTGGCGCTCAGCGAGACGTGGCTGGTGCCGACCGTTCCCAATCGCTTGTTGAATATAGACGGCTATAGCCTTCACCGAGCCGATCGGCCAGACTCGAGCCGACTGAAGAGAGGCTATGGGGGCGTGGCTGTACTTGTACGGGCCACCTTCTCTGTCACGGTACTACCCACGCCTGCCACCGGTGTCATCGATTCCAACCTCGAGATCATATGGATCAAGGTCGGCGTAAAGAAGAAGAAACAACTTCTGTTCGCGTCTGTGTACCGCCACCCCACCAACACACAGCGACAAGTAGCGGCCGATCTCGAAGACTTCGAGATGCAAATTCAACACCTGCTGGCCATGTACCCCGAAACTGCGGTGATTGTCGCAGGTGACTTCAACTTGTGCATCAAGAAGAAAGAGCCACGACTAGGAGGTCACCTGATCAACCTATTATCGACTTACGGCTTCGAACCAAGCAATTCAACCCAAGCCACCTACCGGCCTGCCAACTCCCTAATCGACCTCATCGCGACCAACCGGCCCGATGCAGTTGTCCGTGGCGGAGTGACACGGTGCCACTACGGCACTCCCCACGACTACACGAGGGTCGCACTGCGGCAGTTCGGTGGCGTGAGAAGAGGGAGAGTCGTTACCGAATGTCGACCCCTATCACGGATTGACGCCGCTGCGTTCAACGCTGTGCTCTCAGTCACCAACTGGACCGACGTGTTCACCAGCCAGACACCGGACGCCAAGTGGTCTGCATTTCTGACTGTGTTTACACCTCTAATTGACAATGTAGCGCCGTACCGGCGCGTGCGGCTCCCGCCGCCAGGAGCCCCGCGTGTCACTGATGGTACGCGGGCGCTGATGGTACGCCGGCGAGCCCTGCTTGCTCCCGGCGCGAGCCGAGCCGAGTACAAGGCGGTGAACCGACAGTGCCGAGCCGCTATACGCAGAGACCATGCCCACTACTTTGCCGACCAGCTGTGCAAAGCCGGCCCTTCGCAAATGTGGAAAGTGCTTCGGCCAATTATCGGCTCCAAGAAGGGTGACAAGTGTGGCGCTCCGAACTGTACTGTCGATGCACTTAATGCCTATTATGTTGGCGTTGGCCCCACCACAGCAGCCAGTGTACCAGCTCCACAGACTGTTCTGCCCGTCATTGTTCCGCGTGTGCTGAGCTGTACCTTTCATGTCAGGACAGTGAACGCAGATACCCTATACGGCATAATTCATAACATGAAACCGTCTTCATTTCTTGGTCTAGATGGCATTAGTGTCGACATGTTAAGACGCTTTTTCGATGGTGTAGGCTATATTCTCCTCGACATTATCAATAGCTGTCTTGAAACTGGAATCGTACCCAGTGCGTGGAAACACGCGCTGGTGGTGCCCATACCAAAGGGTTCCGATAGCTCTGATCCACGCAACACTCGACCAATATCTTTACTACCAGGGGTCATGAAAATCGTAGAGCGTATCGTACAATCACAAGTCACGGAATTTTTCAATGAGCATCAACTGTTTACCGATGCTCAGCACGGTTATCGTCGCAACAGGTCCACCGAGACAGCGTTAGCTGTGATTACTGACAGGATTTTCAAGGCGATGGACCAAGGCGAAATATCTATCCTGATTTTGCTTGACCTATCAAAATGCTTTGATGTCATCAATCACGAGAAAATTTTAGAGAAGTTGAGCCTGTATAACATGGACACCACTTGGTTTAGAAATTATCTGAGCGGTCATACACAACAAGTGATGATCCGCAACGCCGAGGGTTCCTCAGTTATGTCAAAATCCCTCCCCATAGCGACTGGCGTTTTTCAGGGCGGTTCACTGAGTTGTCTCCTGTACTCAATCTTCGTGAATGATATGTGTCTGCATGTACCAGGTGTCAACATTGTGCAATTTGCCGACGACACGCAGCTTCTCGTCACGGGAAAACGTGCAGACCTTGAACAACTAATATGCACTGCTGAACAGGCTTTGTCTACCCTATACGCATGGTTTTGTGCCCACGACATGAAGGTCAACGCAGCAAAAAGTCAGCTCATCGTCTTGGGAACGCGTCAGATGCTGAAAGGCATGCCAACTATCAGTGTGAATTTCGCCGGCACGACCATCCGTGAGTCCGACTCGGTTACTAACCTGGGCATTGTCATGGATAAGCACCTATCATTTCACGACCATGTCAGTCGCCTCGTCTCTAGATCCACCGGGACATTATTAGCTTTAAACCACGCAAAACACGTTCTGCCGCCCCACGTAATCGTGCCCATTGTCACCTCGCTCGTTGTTTCCCGACTCCGCTACTGCATCGCTGTTTACGGTACCTGTGGTGCTACGGAGTTGCACCGCGTTCAGAAGATACTGAATTTTTGCGCGCGAGTTGTGAGCGGGCGGAGGAAATATGACAGAGTGTCGGATGTGTTACGCGATCTGCAGTGGCTCACTGCACCAGACATGGCCCTGTATCATCGAATGTGCTCTGTACACCGCATTGTGGAGACACAACAGCCGACTGCGATGGCAAGCAAGTTGGACAGAGCGTCCGACCAGGGTCACAACACGCGAAATGCGAACCGGTTCAGGCTGCCACGAATTCGAACAGAGGCAGGCAGGCGGCAACTTTTGTATAGCGGTGTCTCGGAGTACAACGAATTCATGCACCGTTACAATGGTCGTCCAGCATTCAAAACCGCCGTGAAACGCTACTTGCTGGGGCGTGATTCAAACTGAATGATTGATTGACTTGTATGCATGTGTGTGCTTGTGCTTGAATTGTGTGTATCTGTTTTGCTATGTCAACTCTTTTTAACGTTTGACGTTACGTTGATGAAAAGCCGCAATAGCGGATTTAACGTGAATACAATGAATCTGAATTATGAAGTCAATGGGAGAAAATTGAAAGGCGCTTTTTTGGACAAAGCCATTATAAACACTCCCAAACACTGAATAACAAGTAACTAAGACACACTGAACATGAAAATGGTATCTGTGACCCCTGTTTATGCCCCTGAGGTCATCTCAGGTCACGGATGGTATCTAACAGTTTTTCGCGAATAACTTTTGATAGAGGCATGCTAGAGCGATGAAAACGCCTTGGATGTGTTCAGCTCGACGATACGGATCGACTGATATGCAACTTGACCCTTTCCGGTCAGGTCATGACCTTGACTTGAGGTCAAATTTTC
Organism: Amphibalanus amphitrite; assembly: GCF_019059575.1. Lineage (NCBI taxonomy): Eukaryota > Metazoa > Arthropoda > Thecostraca > Balanomorpha > Balanidae > Amphibalanus > Amphibalanus amphitrite. Next base: position 167,650 of record NW_024882863.1, on the reverse strand, counting down.
AAGTTGACCTTTCTAGGTCAAATTACAGTTCATTCGATGCGTCTTGACGAGAGGAACACGATGCCGGTAAAAGTAAGCTCGTGCAAGGCTTGAGTCAAAAGTTATTGCAGAAAAACTGTTTTCGAAAAAATATCGGCTATTTTAGCAGTTTTTGCCCCCTGCAGGCAAAACCGTTGACGACAGGTCAAATCTGAGAAGATTGTTCAGAAAGGGCGTTAATAGGGCTCTCGAATGCACTTTTCCGCGGCGCTGTAGCTCTATTGGATCCCGAGTTATGCGTTGGCTTCTTGGAAATTGTCGACATTCGACCTGAAAATCGGCGAAGTTTTGCCTTCAATGACCTCTTGTGACCTGACCTTTGACCTGACCAAAAAAGTGACTGAACTGATTTCGTCATTATTTTTGGCGCTCTTTCGAACGCCGCCTTCCGCGTATCGTTACGTGACCCCGGAGCCGAGTTAGAAGGGGGGTGTTCAAACCCCCCCCCCAGCAGGGCGTGAAAATTCAGGACCCCCAGCGGGGCGCGGGTTAACAAGTGCATTTGAATTCGCATCACCAACACATTCACCATTACATCTTACAAGTCCATTCTTTTACAGCTGGTGGTCGATGCAGACGATACGCTGTCTTCTGTAAGTCAACTGCGCATCGCCAATGCAGAGCATGTTCATATCAGAGACAACGCCCTTGCTTCGCTGGAAGCTCTCGACACCCTGTTTCTCGAGAACCTCGGCAATCTTACGATCGAGCAAAACAGTGTAAGTCATCAATTGCAGCGGAGAAAAATTACCATCGAAATGAATCACATCGACGATCTTCATCTGAAAACTGGCTCGTTCTCTCATTGGATGGCAAACGATTTGAACATAACAATAAAGAATGTATCTAGCTGTACCATCCACAATGGCGCAATTGTGTCACGCTCTTCTGCAAGCAACGCTACCTTGGAGAACATTGCCAACGGCATGTTTTACCCGGGTACCTTTATGACCAACCTCGGAACGCTCTCGCTTCGAAATGTTACGATGCAGCTGCCCTGCCAGTATAATACGTTTAGCGGGGTTTTTGGTAAGCTAAGTCTGACGTCAGTCGGATTTGCTGCGGGTATTCAAGAAGGCTGCTTTGCAGCTAAGAAGTGGGATACCCTGGAGATTCGTTCCAGCCAGCTGGGTGATGTGAAAGAGCGGGCAATTCAAGGATCGATCGGAGTTGTTGACATTCAGGACACCCAGATCGGCTCGATTGGACCACGTGGATTTGATCTAAACGTGACACGATTTACTATAGATGTTTCATCTCTAGGAAAGCTGGCAGAAAGTGCACTTGCTATAAGATCTGAACACAGGGTATCGATACTTCGATCTAACATCACAACGGTTGCCCAGAATGCCTTTGACGGGCTCTCATCAAACAAAGGAACTATCAAGCTCTCTAACCTTGTCATCAAAAATGCTGTCAATGGATCCCTGAAATTCTCGGACTTAAGAAACTTAAAAATGAAGAAGATAAGAATAAATATAGCATGCGAGTGCAAAATTAAAGTGCAAGTGCCGCAGCTTCTATGTGGGTCGAAATGCCCACTGTCCTCGACAACGCGAGCCCAAAGACGGATGACAATGCGCAATGTGTTGTGCACCCACGAAGGCACACATCTGCCGCTCCTAGACCACCACTGTGAGCACTGCCGTCCCCGACTGGCAAGACTTTGTAAAGCAAGATGCCGCAACAGTGAGGACGACACCTCAGCGTCGGCTGATGCCGGCGGCACGTCCTGGATCCCCTCTTTGGCCATCCCGTTGGGTCTCTTGCTGCTCGGTGCGGCTGTCTTTGTGCTCTGCCTCCGTTTCCGTCGGCGCTCTGCTCCCCGACGTCGTACCCATCGAGTCAAGAGACCCCAAAGTCAGAGGGTCACCGTCAACGACATTCAGCATCCTCTGCCGGACCTGACGCAAGGGGCTCGCCCGTCAAACGGTCCTGGCGAGTCACAGGGCGATGGGGAGCCAGGAGTAGGGACCGCATGCGTGAGGGGACACTCACTGTATGCAAACATTGCACAAGTTCCCGATGACTCTAGTGTGTATGAAGATGTTTTCAGTCTGAAGTGCGGCGCGTCTAGCACCCTACACAAAACTCTCTCCGGTGGACAGGACTCTGAGAAGACAGGACCAGAATTATGTCGTGACACGCACGAGCAGTCTCTGTACGCACAGGTAACCGACGCCGTCATGGAAGACAACCACGCGGAGGAGTTTTCGATGAACTCCTCAGCTGAGAACAACTCAAGCGACCCTCCAGTCTACGCTCAAGTGGATAAAGGCCGAAAGTCAACCACCAAACAGGTCGATGAGCCTGATGATCAAAAGCAAGATAAAGAGGCGACTGACAGCACTGTTGCACCTACCATCTCAATAAGTCTTGATGCCGGTGCCAAGGAGGTCATCCCAGTATATGCTCAGGTCCAAAAGGCAGACGGAAAGAAGCCCAGCACACAGTCTACGACAGACCGGCCGGACACCGCTGAGACAGAGCCTGGTACGATGATGTCAGAACCTGCAGTCTACGCACAGATCATCAAGAAGAAGCCAAGTAAGAAGCGAAATAAATCAGAAGAACACAATACTCGTAAGGCGAAGTCAGCTCCCAAAGACCCGGTGTTCGCAAACCTTCAGCAACGCCACGACCTTGAAGAGAAAGCACTACGTGATAAGTCTCACGATAAATCCTGCCAGCCTTTGCATGAGCCCACGTATGAGGATATGTCTTTCCTCGCAGCTCCTGGAGACCCCTCACAGGAGGACAGTTCCAAGATTGGCGATCTCAGCCGCCACCATTACGGAAATCCTGTTGAAGTTCGACTCAGCCCAGACGGAATGTCTCCTACGTCTAGCCATCCTGAAAAAGATCTGGCGAACCCACTTTATGCAGGATCTGGAAACTCCTCTGTGGGGATGACCGATGCTGGTGGAAGAACACCCCTTTCTGATCACATGGAGGACAACCCGCTGTATGGCACGGGCGTTCGTTAGGCTCGGCATGTGTCGGACATCGCCGTGAATTTGCGTCGAGATGCCCTTGCAGCGTCAGGGTACTGCTGCCGAGGTGCAGCCAGTGTTGATTGCTACGAGCTGTGTTCCTGTGTATGTTTGGTTACACTTGGCTTATGGCTACGCCTTGCTGTAAGTATATTGCTGTTGAAATGTAAAATGCTTTGTAACGTAACCTGGATATTCTTCGGTAATTAGCTGTGTCTCGTTATATGCTCGTGCTGGTTGGTTGACTCCGAGTCGCCTTCCGCTTCGTAGTGCATAGGCAATTGCACTCGTATGTTCCTGATGGGGTGATATAGTCAGCTTTTTGAAGCCTGTCGGATCGAGTGCAAAAATAAACAATGGCACCAGACGGGCAATAGGAATGAATCGAATGCAAAAAAATAAAATCAATGGTAACATAATGTGTAATGTAGGCCATATTTTCTGTTTTAACACCTTACGTGCACTTTTCACGAAAGCGCTTAAAGCGGGTTTGACGGGTTGAAGAATATACCTAATTATAATTGGATTTTGTTTTACCTGCCCTCATAAGCACTCGCTGCTTCGCTTTACCTATAACCAGCATTTTTTTTTCATTCTATGCCGCTGAAAATGGTGAAAGCCATCGTAGTCTTGCGCTTTTACCATGTGATAATGTCAGTAATATTTTTCATACTGCATTCTGCTGTACATATGTTACCGGAGAAACCCGTTTGGTTTATATCAGCCCATTGTCAGTGATATAAATATCAGATGTAGGGGAGAGTGGGGTGGGTTGTATCAGTTTTTACTCCGAGACCCATAACCTCGTAACTATCCGTGATAAACTCATTATTTCCATACTATCTCCTTCCTTGATTCTTCTGCTTTTTTTGTGCAAAGTGACTTTTCCGCTACCTCTACCAGTTTTTCTTCTACGGTCTGCCGAATAGAACAATGTTTTTGATACAACTTGCCCCATGGCTTGGGTGAGTTGTATCACATGGTGGGGTAATTTGTATCACTAGGTATTTCACGTTTCAGGGAGTGTGCTTGCTACCGTTTTTGAACATAACAACAACATTAAATGGGGTTAATGCAGTGTATATGCTCAAAGGCTTCACTTTTATTAGACCAAACTTAGGTCAATGCAATCCGAACGAAACATCGAAACGAACGAAACATCAACAGACTAGATGCAAAAGTGGCCCGTTAAGAGCAAAGAAGCAAACACATTGTGCCGAAATGGAACGAGCATTGACTAGCCACTGCAAACGCGAGACAGGGCTTAGCTTTCGCGATCAAAAGCAACATGCCCATACATACATACATGTTACAACATACCCCACCCGGCTCTGATACAACATGTACCTCGCCGCCATCTTGGAAAAAACATCCTCGTGCTCAAAAACAGCGGACAGCTGGAGAAATCTATTTTCACTCACGCAGCCTAAGAACCTACCCTCACCACCGCTACGGAGATCTTTCAAATTCGTGCACATCTAAATGCCCAAAACACACATTTTCTTGCAACTCATTTTTTTTTAGAATGACATTAAAAAAACATAAAATCGGCTCTCACCTCGAGACGCGTCCACCCAGCCACACGACAGAACAGGGAAAGATGGCGCCCGGAAAACCTCGTCGGCTGGTCGTGTCACGAGCGCTATCTATTGGATAAGTTTGGCACAATTCGCCCTGATACAACTTGGACATGATACAACTCTCCCCGCTCTCCCCTATCAGATGTATCAGAGGTAGGTATGTATCCGTCTTTTGAATGTTCCTGTAAAATAAAATAAAAATCTCGGAATTACAAATGACAATGTGTCTTTATTTTTAGGCATTTTCGAACCAGGCTTAGTACCTACTAAACATGCCCGTTTCATAGTTGCGACCTACATAGTTATGATACTACACTGTAGCGCACACATTATAAAGCTGCACAGCATGATGTGTTAACCCTCGCATATGTGCGGCATTTGCCAGCTTCTAACGTGTAGGGGGGGTAGGTTGGACCCCCTTGCCGTTTGGCTCCTGATCGAGCTAGAGCTTCGTGGAAAAAAACGAGTGTGTTGCGCGTGACGGGAGGAAGCCGATGATACCCATTTTTAGGTCCTAGGCAATTGGTTTACCTTCCAGGTCAGGTCAATGACCCAAAAGTAGGGAAATTGGGGACCTGTTGGAAAGTCGCAAGGTGTGGCTGCTATGGTTTTTTCGGGGTGCTGATCACGAATATCGTGTTAGTGTTGATCATAGATGATGTCTTTAACCCGCGCACCGACGACGGGGGTCTGCGCCAACTTACAACCGACGGGGGGGATGACCGCCCCCCCATGAGATCTCGAGAACGAAGCAAGATAGCGACAAGCAGTAAACGGCATGGGGTACGCACGGACAAGGTCTACAAGGTCTTTTTCAGGTCAGGTCAACGATGACGTCACAAAAGTAAAAAAGTCAAAATGGCGGCGCTAGATATGGCGAGAGTTTTTCTCGAATAACTTTCGAATTAGTCAAGATAGGAACAAACTAAGAGCATCATCGTGATCCTCTCGTCCATCCGCATCGAATCAAACATATGCTGACCTCGAAAGGTCAAGGTCTAAGGTTGACCTCAGGACGTGACCTCGAGGTCATCATTTATATCATTCGATGCGCCTTGCCGAGCTGAACACAACTGAGACCATCCGCGCGGCTGTATCTCATTCCTGTAAGGAGTTATTGGCAAAAAACCTTTGGTGACCTTTAATGACGTCACATGACCTTACAACTGCCCAACAGCAAAACAGGCCTCAAGTTAGTGTAGGTTGATCGCATATGAAGTCATGTATGGTATGGTATGTGGGCCATTCCGACGCGTTTTAGTGGAAAAACAGGGAGTTGATTTTCCCCCATTGACTTATAATGGTGAGGTCGAGAAATTGACCTGACCTTAGGTCCTCGATATCAAAATTCCGAGATATGGAAATTGTAGCTTCCAAGGACCTAATAACATCTTGCGACTTTCAAAGGCCTTCGTCATCTACTGTAGCTCTGGCACGGTGACAAAGTTGCAAAAAAGTGACTTGAGGTTGGGTCATTCAAAGTGACCTGGTGACCTGACCTTAAAAGTTAGGGGCGGATAACCGCCCCACCCCGTCGGTGCGCGGGTTAAGTACTTAGGCCAGGTCGGGTCAGGTCAGGTTAGGTCAACCAGTAGGGGTCCTGCCGGGTAATCGTAGTACGTACGTGTCAAACGCCTCTGACAGCTTCGTAACATGTTACGAATGCACCAAACCGGAGTCGTAAATGTTCAAATAGTTGCTAAATTCGAATTCAGCTCTAAAAACTAGCCTCGTAACATGTAAAACTCGTAAAAGTGATTAGTGAACCGAGGTCATCAAAGGTCAATGACCTGACCTGACCTTCAGGTGGCCTTGACACTCACCCTTATGCATGGGAGCAACATCATATCACATGTTTGAAGGCTTGAAACCACGAAAAGACTGCAAACGCGCAGCTACTGCGAGCCGACATACGCCGAATCGCGATTCCGGCGAGTCATGGTCTCGAAAAGTAGTTCACAGGTCAAAGGTCATTTGGGACAGAGTCATAAAATTTTTAGGGTAGGGTAAAATTGATTGACATGAGAGTACTGAAAGTTTCGTCGCGATCAGCCGCTTTTTACGCGAGGTATTCGCGAAAAACCGAGGAGGGGGAGGGGTCCGTTCGACCCCCCATACGGGCGAGGGTAAATGTCTCCTAAAATCGTCTACATGATTTACCAAATATGCAAGAAATAATAGGTGATTTTAAAAATTAACCCTATTCCTGGCGGGCTCCGCCGGGACAAGAAACTGGCGGGGGGGGGGGCCGATTCGGCCCCCCCTGAGATCTCGAGAACGAAGCAAGATAGCGACAAGCGGTAAACGGCATCGGATACGCACGGCCAAGATCTACAATTTTTACAAAGGTCATTTTCAGGTCAGGTCAAAGATGACGTCACAGGGGTCGAAAAAGTCAAAATGGCGGCGCTAGATATGGAGAGAGTTTTTCTCGAATAACTTTCGAATTAGTCAAGATAGGAACAAACTAAGGGCATCATCGTGATCCTCTCGTCAATCCGCATCGAATGATATATATGTTGACCTCGAAAGGTCAAGGTCAAAGGTTGACCTCAGGTCACGTGACCTCGAGGTCATCATGTATATCATTCGATGCGTCTTGACGAGCTGAACACAATGAGACCATCCACGCGTCTGTATCTTGTTCCTATACGGAGTTATTGGCCAAAAACCTTTGGTGACCTTTGATGACGTCACATGACCTCACAGCTGCCCAACAGCAAAACAGACCTCAAGGTAGTGAAGGTTGATCGTATATGAAGTCATGTATGGTATATGGGGCCATTCCGACCCGTTTTAGTGGTAAAAACAGGGAGTTGATTTTTCCCCCATTGACTTTTAATGGGGAGGTCGCGAAATTGACCTGACCTTAGGTCACCGATATCAAAATTCCGAGATATACAAATTGCACATACTGGTACCCTAACTAAACCCTGAAGAGAAGAAATTGATCGGTCAAAAACTCTAGCTCTGGCGTGATTGCAAACTTTTCTGAGGTAGCGTCACCAAACCGCCTCTGGTGACCTGACCTGAGGTCAGATCAACTCAAAATTTTCAGACATGTTGCGTAGAAGCCTTTTAGGAAAAGTCAGAAAATTTGAGCTTCCTAGCTCAACGCGTTTGGGAGATATAACCAAAAAACCTCAGGGGAGGGCCCCTGAGCCCCCCCCCCCCCGCCAGGAATAGGGTTAAACGTCACGCTGGTTGGTATGGTCATAATTACGTCAAGCTTTGATACCTAGGTAAGTAGGTACTCAAAATACTTCAGGCCTCAGGCCAAAAACTAAGCAACTGCAGTTGGCAATTTTTAGTCTTGCCTGAACTGAGTAACTCTCGTGTTTTCGAACTAAAAGGCGAGGTTATTGAGGAACAATGTGCCTACATTAAGTGCCTAGAAAATGGTTAGACGGGTCGGATACCTACGCTTGCGGTGCTGGGCGCGTGCGTCGGGTCTTGCGACTGGCAATAAAATCAGCTCGGTTCAGGACAACGCTGCGGAGTCGATGGATTTTAAGGTGATTCCGACTCCGAATCCGACTCAAAAATCGACTCCGACTACGACTCTGGATGGTTCTATTAAAATCCATATCATGATATTGAAATTCATAATGGAGATGTTTTTATCTTGCCTGCAAGGCGTTCGAGGCAGTGTTCGCCATGGGCCGGGCCAGCCCAATGGGCTATGCCGGGCTGGGCTGGGCTACGGGCTGGGCAAGGCCCTCACATATGAAGGTTTGATGGGCTGTGAACGGGCTGGGCCATGAAAACTTGAAAATGAACTGAAGTGGAGGAGTTCACGAATCACGACTGAGGCAAAAACCATAGCTATCTTAGTTACTATTGTGCAGTGTGCAAGACTGAAGAACTAGTTAAAGGAAGACTGCCACCTTCAAAAAGTTTTCTCAGATCGGCCTATGATTTATTCCCTGGACAAAACAAAATATATATATATATATATATATATATATATATATATATATATATATATATATATATATATATATATATATATATATATATATAGATATATAGATATATATATATATATATATATATATATATATATATATATATATATATATATATATATATATATATATATATATATATATATATACCTATATATATATATATATATATATATATATATATTGGTATATTTTGGCAGAATATCTTCTTTGATACATGTTTCATTGTAGACCAAGGAGTTGTGAGCTTTAGCAAGCTTTCGGTTGGTTCTTTCTATAGTGCGAATCAGTTTTTTGGTACCAGACGGAAGACCAAATATTAGTTGTCCAAAATTGCTCATTAATGAGTCACACAATCGTTAAAATCGTTAAAAATAAGTGACGTTTCGGTTTATTGTCTCTAAACCATTATCAAACAAGTCGTTCACGAATCGAAAAACACAGTACCAGATGCAGTTGTTTTACATAATACATGACAAAATGTCTCGTGGATAGGGGTAAGACCACTTCTTTTAGACATATACACAAAAATACCTATCACCTAAGAAGGAATTGCGCAACGTACGGGTGACTAGACTAGTCACATACAAGGCTAATCACACGGACACATCGTTCTTGACGTCCGGATTAGCGCCACGGGCCTAGTGTGACACATGAGTTGACCTGTTTGTTGAGTGTTGGTGTGTGCTGTCTAATGAGTAAGGCTTCAGCAATGAAGAGTCTATATTTGTTGTGTTCTGTTTTGATGATGTCTGTGTTTTCTGTGAGATGTTTTCTGGTGAGTGTTGTGTGGTGTTCTTGGTTCATGTGCTGTTTGGGGGCCCCATCCCTCAAGTGCATGGTGAGGCGTCGCGAAAGTGACGTAGTTGTAGCACCGATGTAGCTTATATCTCGAAGCCTACAATCTTCGAAAGGACAAGAAAAACGATAAACTACATTGGTGCACTTCAACTTGTCATTTTTGCTGTGTGTGTTGTTTCGTATGAGCAGGTCTTTTGTCTTACTATTCCTGTAGTAAATGACCAATAGTAAACGGTCATTCTCGTCAACGCATTTTACATGGCCATATATGATGTCTCTAATAACTCGCTCGTCTATTTTATATGCAGTTGACATCTGGTTGCGGTAGAAAATTCGGATTTTTCTACCGCTGTTCGTCCCGTTTGTCCCGTTTCTGTCGTCCTCGTCCGTCCCGTTTGTCCCATTACTCTCATTTGTCCCGTTTGCACCGTTCGTCTCATCTGTTCCGTTTGTCATGTTACCTTTTTCGATCTCCCTGTCCAGGTAAGTTCTGATTTCGTCATCTATCTCTTGGTTTGAATATCCATTGTTAACTAATATCTGCTTAATCCTAGTGAATTCTACATGTAACAAATCCCATGACGAACATACTTTTGTAGACGTCAGAAACGAGGAGCATCTTCATGCAATAATATCTAAGTTAGAATCGAGCTCCATTCTAAAATTTACTTTTGAAGTGAGTGTCGAGAGTAAACTTCCTTTTCTGGATGTGATGGTCAAAGCCCAAACAAACACTTTCATCACGCCAGTGCATCGCAAAGCTACTGACGCTGGAAAATGTTTGAATGGGATCAGTGAGTGTCCTTCCAGATACAAAAAGAGTGTTATCCGTGCTTTTATACGAAGAGCGGTAAAAGTATGTTCGTCATGGGATTTGTTACATGTAGAATTCACTAGGATTAAGCAGATATTAGTTAACAATGGATATTCAAACCAAGAGATAGATGACGAAATCAGAACTTACCTGGACAGGGAGATCGAAAAAGGTAACATGACAAACGGGACAGATGAGACGAACGGTGCAAACGGGACAAATGAGAGTAATGGGACAAACGGGACGGACGAGGACGACACAAACGGGACAAACGGGACGAACAGCGGTAGAAAAATCCGAATTTTCTACCGCAACCAGATGTCAACTGCATGTAAAATAGACGAGCGAGTTATTAGAGACATCATATATGGCCATGTAAAATGCGTTGACGAGAATGACCGTTTACTATTGGTCATTTACTACAGGAATAGTAAGACAAAAGACCTGCTCATACGAAACAACACACACAGCAAAAATGACAAGTTGAAGTGCACCAATGTAGTTTATCGTTTTTCTTGTCCTTTCGAAGATTGTAGGCTTCGAGATATAAGCTACATCGGTGCTACAACTACGTCACTTTCGCGACGCCTCACCATGCACTTGAGGGATGGGGCCCCCAAACAGCACATGAACCAAGAACACCACACAACACTCACCAGAAAACATCTCACAGAAAACACAGACATCATCAAAACAGAACACAACAAATATAGACTCTTCATTGCTGAAGCCTTACTCATTAGACAGCACACACCAACACTCAACAAACAGGTCAACTCATGTGTCACACTAGGCCTGTGGCGCTAATCCGGACGTCAAGAACGATGTGTCCGTGTGATTAGCCTTGTATGTGACTAGTCTAGTCACCCGTACGTTGCGCAATTCCTTCTTAGGTGATAGGTATTTTTGTGTATATGTCTAAAAGAAGTGATCTTACCCCTATTCACGAGACATTTTGTCATGTATTATGCAAAACAACTGCATCTGGTACTGTGTTTTTCGATTCGTGAACGACTTGTTTGATAATGGTTTAGAGACAATAAACCGAAACGTCACTTATTTTTAACGATTTTAACGATTGTGTGACTCATTAATGAGCAATTTTGGACAACTAATATTTGGTCTTCCGTCTGGTACCAAAAAACTGATTCGCACTATAGAAAGAACCAACCGAAAGCTTGCTAAAGCTCACAACTCTTTGGTCTACAATGAAACATGTATCAAAGAAGATATATATATATATATAAAAGTGAGTGCCCCTCAAAATTCAAAAACAGCGTCTTACGTGCATTCGTACAAAGGGCCATCAAGACCAGCTCCACCTATGAACTCATGAACAACGAATTCAACAGAATCAGACAGGTTCTCATCAACAACGGGTACAAGAACACCGAGGTGGACCTTGAAATACGCAAACAACTCGACAAACAACGCGTACAAACACCGACAGAACCAGAACCAAAGCCGAAGATACACCAACTCTACTACAAGAACTACATGAACTCTGAATACAAGACCGATGAAAAGATTTTGAAAAACATCTTGAAAAAGAACATCAAATGCAAGAGAGACGACGAACGTGTTCAAGTCAACATATACTATCAGAATAGAAAAACACGTCAGCTCGTCATGAAGAACAGCCCTTCCGTAGTCCAGCCATCCAACCGCACCAATGTAGTGTACAAATTTTCTTGCCCTCACGAGGATTGTAGGCCTCGAGACACATGCTACATTGGTGCCACCACGACGACACTATCTCGTCGCCTCACCATGCACTTACAGGAAGGGACAGGCCCAGTCGAGCACTGGTTACAAAAACACGAACAAAAGCCAACACACAAACTTCTCAAACTCAACACAGACATACTAGACAGTGCACACGATCACTATCGCCTGTTCATTCACGAAGCACTGCATATCAACAGGCTGAAGCCCACACTCAATATATATATATATATATATATATATATATATATATATATATATATATATATATATATATATATATATATATATATATATATATATATATATATATATATATATATATATATATATATATATATAGTACATGGTTCAAGATACCTACCTTTTGAAACTTGATGGAGTCCTAGAAAAATACTGATGAACTGATCATTTTGCTTTTTATTTCAAGTAAATTGACGTCATGAGTTATAATGGAGTATGGTTGGTGGTATGATCTCTTAACATAGAACTGACTTGAATTCATGTTGTATCCAGACATATCTACCTATAGGAATCTTGTCCAGGCAAAGATATGCATGTATGTAGGTATATATCCCGGCGGCCGCTGGGCCTCCGCGCCACCCGCCGGCTGCTGAGGGGGGCATATAGTTCCCCCCCTTTACTTCTGGGAAGATATCGTCGTAACGCCAAGAGATAAAGAAGTAATACTCTGCACACGCCTTCCTGAATTCCTAACCAAGGAGATCAAATATGGTGTCGACTGTCGACACCATTTGAAATGACGTCTTAGTGACGTCAGAAGTCAAATAATAGATTTGGGATACTCACTTCCCTCACGATATATCCGACGGGCGATATGTGAGACCATAGACCACTATTATATGGTGGTAATTGGTATATGGTGAGACCGAATAGAAAGGACCGATTATTGGTCAGCAACTAGTCGTAAGTGTAGGTACACTCGGGGGCAGATTGATGTTCCACCACTCCCTGCCCATCGGGCTTCCATGGCTCAGCACTAGCCGCTGCCAGTGTTGCCTGCCCTCAGCACTGCTCAGCACTGCCTGCCATTGCTAGTGCTGCCAGTGCTGCCACTGGCAGCAGCCAGTGCTGAGTCATGGGAGCCTGATGGGTAGGGAGTGGTGGAACATCAATCTGCCCCCGAGTGTACCTACTTGTTTTAGGATGACAGCAGGTGCTTTTTGGTGCATTTACAGTTGAGTTTCATGCTAAGCGACATCAGAAACGGTCCGCATATCGGAAAATGACAAAACTTTATGACGTCACTGTGACGTCATTCTAAGTGCTACATCCACCAAACTTTCCTCAAACATTGCCTAGGTCAAGGGCTACTAGGTATTCATTTGAAGCTATGCCAAGTTTCACTCGTTCGTAGCACATCTGGTTTCGGTGAGATATTCCACAAAACGTAAAGGGGGGCAATTTCATGCCCCCCAGCCGTTCGTAATATATATTTATGATGCATATTCATTTGCATCGAATCGGCATGTTAATTGCATTGGATGATTTTCCTTCATATAATTTTGAAGTGATTCCTGCAAATCTGGCAGCAGATATTCGGTCTGGTTTCGAAGGCAGTGTCAGTTTGGCTGAATGTCGCACGGTATTTTTCTTCGCCTTGTTGGTGTGGGCGCATTTTCAAAGGTAGTGGTTTTATATAAGCAGGTGTCTGAAAAAGGTGAGCGATATACTTTTTTTAAAAGAAATTTTGCTCTGTAGGATAGGGCTTTGTCTATTTCCTTCTTTCGGTGGGTGTGTTGATACTTGACGCTTGACCTCCCACTTGACGCTGGTACAGCTGTGTCCCCGACTGTTACCAGACTAGCCCAGGGAATTGTGAGGAACAAGGCAATCTGTAGTGGGGGGCCGGGCGGTGCAACTTGTGGTTTGGAGCAAGGCCCTATATACCAGGTAGGGTCGTCCGGCGATTCTACCTTTTCGTGACGTCAGCTCGTGACGTCATTTGGAGTCAAGTCTCGAAGCCCCGTTCAATCCCCATGTAAATGAGCGATGATGGCCAGCAGGGGGTTGAGTGCGACATATGTGGTGCCTGGTCCCATGCAGCCTGTCAGCGAATTTCCAAGGCAGCATATAATGCTCTCTCGAGACACTCATCTCTGGCATTCATTTGTGATGTTTGCCGACAGCGTCCAAACTTAAGTGACATCCAGGCAAAACCAGTCACAACTGATGCTTCAGTACAGGTCTTCCCAGATAAGCTTGAGCATCAGGACGACACACCGAAACAGACACGTGACGATGCAAACGCCTCACATGAGCGTCAAACCAAGGTTCCTGATTCTGTTTCTAGCCTTCAGGAAAGGATCCATGTGCTCGAGTCTTCTATCAAAGAACTGACTAAACTGGTAGGAGAGTCAAAGAAATCTATTGACATGATGCTCCAGGGACAGCAGCGACAGCAGCATGTGTCTCACCCCATACAGCGCGGAACCTATGCTGAAGCAGTCAGGTCTCCACCTGAGGTGCGCCCTCAGGTCCATGGAGACCCTCACCAGGCTGTCCTTGCTGGGGTCAACACTAGGGCCGGAAAGCCTCAATACACATCCACAAGCAACGACTACAGACATATTGTCAGGGCAGAACTGCGTGAAATGGAGGAGAGGAGGAAAAGAGTTTCCTCCCTCGTTGTACGGGGACTGAGAGTGGGCACAGCTAGAGAGGCAGTGACTAGGTTTACAGAAATCGCCTCCGCTCTGATAGGGGAACAGGTTGAGTTCACAGAAGTTTGCCGGATCAAAAGCGATGGTGACCTGTATAGGGGCAATGTTCACGACGGCAGAATTCGGAAGCTCATTTTGGATAATGCAAAACATCTTCGTGAGTCGTCGAACTCGCATGTCTTCATTCGTCGTGACCTCACGTTCCAGCAACGAGAGGAGCTCAGGGAACGCCAGAGCTCTAGGCCACACGTCTGGGTACAGTCCAGGTCTCAGAATGCAACTTCTCACTGGCAGATTGGCCAAACACGACACACACCCGAGGCAGACACTTCCCACTCTTATCATGAAACTGTTCCTAAGCAGGTGGCATCTTATCATGAAACTGTTCCCAAGCAGGTGGTACCTGCTCCTAACCCGACACTGGAGTCCGCTCAGTCTCCTCGTGTTGTGACAGCCCCGGATGCTCACCCTCCGGCTGACAGCGCTGGGGGGAGGGGAGACGGCCAGCACGTCCCCAGCTCTCCTCAGGGGCCCGGGGAGGGAAACTGATACGAGGCAGAGGTACTCCACGGACGTTCCGCCTACAACTAGTGCATTGCAATGTAAACGGCATTTGTAGCAAGCTTTCAATCATTCGTGAATCTCTGGTAAACTCGTTTAGACCTGGCATTCTATTGATCACAGAGTCCCATCTTACTCCTTCTGTGTCTAATGCAACTGTCTCCATCCCTGGCTATGAGCTACTGCGAAACGACTCTGGTGCCACATCTAAGCATGGCGTTTGCGCTTTTGTTGAAGAGGCCTTGAGATTTGATGAAGTAGATACAACACACCCTAACTGCCTGTCATTTAGACTGAGAAAGATGAACGTTCACATTTACGTGGTGTATCGACCCCCTTCATACTCTTCTTGCGAGAACCAGGCTTTAACTGATTTTCTTTTGACTAGTTGCACTGGGAAGGAAGTAGTCATTCTCGGAGATTTTAACCTCCCCTCGGTTGCCTGGATTGACCATAAACCCTGTGGGCAATTCTCAGCAGCTGATCGGACATTTGTTGACATGTTCATTGCCCTCGGACTTACGCAGTGGATACATGAGACCACGTTCCCGAGGTCTGGCAACGTTCTAGATCTTATTCTAACCTCCGAGCAGGACAGGATAACTACAGTACAAGTGCAGCCTCCCCCACCCGGATGCGATCACTGTAGTATTCACTGTGAGTATGTATTTGACATGGACATTCAGTTACACTCGCAACAACTCCTGAGACACCAGTGGCATCGAGGACAGTATAGTGCTATCAATGCATCTCTCAGCACTGTTGACTGGGACTTTGAGCTCAGACATATCTCCGCGCAAGACGCTTTTGTTAAGCTGCTGTCTATCTTAGAGCCCCTCGTTGACCAGTTCATTCCGCGAGCCGGTCAGGGTGGTGGGCAGCGGAAGATCCCCTGGAAGGCGAATCCCCCATCGTCGCTGAAACGTCTGCGAAAGGAGGCTTGGGAAAAATACAAAAGCCTTAGGTCAGAACATGGTAGGAAGTCGCATCTGACCACCCTGGCGCTGGAAGGTTTTCAGCAGGCCAACTCGCAACTTAGATCATTTGCCGCATCATCGCAAATTGAGTACGAGAAATCACTCATAGCAAGGTCTAGAGATAATCCCAAGCTGCTACACTCTTACATTAGACACAAGAAGCAGCTTCGCTCTTCAGTTGGTCCTCTTCGTCTCGACCCTGATACCATATCTGACGACCCCAAGGAGATGGCTGACTGCTTTTTGCATGTGTTTACTGGCATACACGCTACGACGATTCCAGATAAACCAGCTGCTCACCAGCGAAGTGATACTGTCATGGCTGACATTGACATTAGCCTAATCGACGTACATTCTACGCTCAGTAACCTTGATCCGAACTCAGCAATGGGCCAGGACGGCTTGCACCCAGCCCTGCTTAAGGCATGTGCTGCAACTTTATGCACACCACTTCTCATGATTTACAGGCAGTCTCTTCTGGAGGGAGCGCTGCCCTCGGCGTGGAAATCCTCGCTCGTCGTACCGATATTTAAGAAGGGTTCTCGTAACGACCCAATGAACTACAGACCAGTATCGCTCACGTCTGTATCTTGCAAAAGTCTTGAAAGGATAATTTCCAAAGAGCTCTACGCATTCTTCATTGCAAATCAGATCCTCAGTGACGAACAGTTCGGCTTTCGTCCAGGACGATCCACGGAAGACCAGCTACTCCTGACCTACGATGAGGTAACTGTAGCCTTAGATCTGGGTCATCCCGTTGATCTAGTTCTGTTCGACTTTTCAAAGGCTTTTGATGTGGTGCGCCATACTATTCTTCTAGAAAAACTCAGGTTAGTCGGTGTCCAAGGGCGACTTATCACATGGCTGACAGATTTCTTGGTGGGGCGTACGATGCAGGTTCTTGTTAAGGGCACCACGAGTTCAGCTGCGGAGGTTCGGAGTGGCGTTCCTCAGGGATCGGTTTTAGGACCCATTCTCTTTCTGGTTTACATCAACCACGTTGCGTCCAGTTTGTCGTGCAGTTATAAGATCTTTGCTGACGATCTTAAAGTATTTATCAAACTAGACAACGATAAACACAACACCAGTGAAGAGGCGCTACAAAAGGATATAGACTTGCTCCACTCTACGGCAGAGTCTTGGGGTCTCAGCATGAACCTCAGGAAGTGCGCCGTCATACGATTTAGGCGACGATTCCATGACTTCGAGCCCCGTGCATACACACTGGCTGGTGACACAATTCCCTGCGTTACGTCATGTAGTGACCTGGGTGTTATCATCGACAACGAGATGAAATTCCATGAACACTGTGCCAGCATAGCAGCGAAGGCTGGAGGAGTTGCTCACAATTTCTTGAAATCGACCAGGTGTCGCTCGCCTGACTTTATGACTCATATACTGAAATCTCACATTCGCCCCATTCTCGAGTACGCGTCACCGATCTGGAACAGTGGCTATGTACAGGATCTCAAAAGATTAGAGTCTGTTCAAAGGCTCTGGACTCGCAATGTGATTGGGCTCCGCAATATGGAATATGGTGATCGCCTAAAGGAACTTGACCTATTCTCTGTGAAGGGACGCCTCCTTCGAGCCGATATTATCAAATGTTGGAAGATTTTTCACGGCCACAGTAAGATATCCCCGGAGATCCTCTGGGATCTGGAGGCCGACAGCAGAACGCGCGGGCATAGTAGAAAGATAAAAACGTGTCGGAGTCTTATAGATGCAAGGTCACGGTTTTTCACCCACAGAGTCGTGCGAGATTGGAATGCCCTCCCAGATTGGCTGGTGAACGAGGAGTCCCTGGTGCAGTTTAAAAAGGGACTGAAAGCCGCACTGGGCAGTAGATTGTACGAACACACAGGATAAGAGAAGGCAAACGATCCACATCTCATCCTTCATCCCCCCCCCCCCCAGGTAAGCGCCCCACCCTTCCCAAGTTGGGGCGGGGTTATACGCGCCTGGGCTACCTATCATATTCCGCCCTTACCCCCCAGGTAGCTGCTGCCCGCCCTTCTCGAGCTGGACCGGGTGGACTAACCTAGGTTACCTATCCTGACCTTTCCTTCCGAGAACGTATCACATTTCGGTACCCTCTTTTCTCATTTACATGATTGATCATCTTGTCTAGGATTCTGGCACTTAAAACACGCACCAGTTTTCTTTTTCAGTGTTTTACCAAATGCAGACGCACTATTCCAATTCCTTGCCTGAGGTCCAGCCATCTGCCCACCCAAGGAATTGGCGCGTCTCTGCACGCAATAGGTTTCCACTCCTTCCTTTACGAGCCGAGGTTGTGGAAACCTAACAGGTGAGTTTAACAGGTGAGTTGAGTTGAACACGTGCGTTTGGTAATCTCAATCTGCACCTGTTCCTCTGCGCTGCAATTGTTTCAATTTGAGGCGTGTTGCGCTTTGACTGAGGTGCCGTCTTGATCTCATTTTCATGCTTATTTGAGTTATTGCATAAAAAATGGGTCAATCATACCTAACCTAACCAACTACCCACTACCCAGAGGGACAGGGTATTCTCTTAGCAGATGTCACCCGAGCTGCCATATCCAGTTAGGTAGGTTGGTAGGTTGTAGGTTGGTAGGTTAGGTTGTAGGTAAGGTTAGGTCAGGTTAGATTATGTTTTGTTATATATTTAACCGTGAAAAGACAATTGTTTTGTTGCACATGTGAGACATAGATATAGCAGCTCGGGTGACGTCTGCTAACAACACTAACTAACAGCTAAGAGAGTACCCAGGTCAGGTCATTGAGTGAGACATGTCTCAATTAAAGGTTGGAAGCCAACTTGGATGATACCTCACTTTCAGTTTTTTTTTTAACAAGAACAAAAGTTGAAAAGATTCCATCTCAAAATCACTGAGGTGCTTTAACTATGTTACAGGCATACATCATACATCAACATGGCTGGGCTGATGAGCTTCTACAGCAATCTCAGTGGTAAGTTGACTATTTCTTGGTATGTATCTTGTTAGTTCATGGTTCAAGATACCTACCTTTTGAAACTTGATGGAGTCCTAAAAAAATACTGATGAACTGATCATTTTTGTTTTTATTTCAAGTAAATTGACGTCATGAGTTATAATGGAGTATGATTGGTGGTATGATCTATAAACATAGAGCTGACATTGAATTCATGTTGTATCCAGGCAAAGATTGGGCTGCACTTGTGCCCTTTGGTCTGGCCTGCGGCGGCATTGCTGTGGTGCTCTACAACAAGTTGTGTCCTCTTGCCGTGGTAAGTGTTGAGTGTTGACAGTTGAAATTGTGTTCTGTTGTCCATTACATAGCTGTTGATATGTGGTAGTGTTTAAACTGAAATCTCTGGAAAATTTTGAGTTGTGGGATAGATTAGCTTCAGTTGAAAAAAAAATTGTCCAACAGGCAATGAGTTGTTATAAATGATTAAAACTTGATTCAGAAGCCTTAGAAATGTTATTTATGTCCTCATGAATTTTATGGTTGGTAATAACTATGCTGATGTCAGGTTTTAGAACTGTCAGCACAATTATTTGTGCTTGGTACCTATCCAGCTGCATTATCCTGCGCTAATTCAAATTGGAAGTGGAAGACTAGTTCCCCAGGTCTATTCCAAAGTTGCACATGTTGATATACATAAGTCTGTCATTTGTAACCTCCCCTGTTACCAGGGTTGCATTAATCTGTGTCAATCGCCCATCACGCAAGTCTAGATGGATAAGTTTGTGATTTGTACTGGCTCTCGTCGCCAGGGCTGCGTTAACCTGTGTCACAAGAAGGAGTGTGAGAAGGTGGCCGACTCCGTCGACATGGAGGACCTTGGCGACAAGGCCGTCTTCTGCCGCTGCTGGAGGAGCAAAAAGGTCAGGGCCGCGGCTGAGCGGTATCTTATTTTTCAAGGTATTTAGTTTCATGGATGAATAGGTGGCTGTGGGCTCGGGAGACACACTAAACGGTGGTTGCCGCGAATGACCCACGACGACACAGACCCACCACCGGACCTTGCCCGCTCCCGGACCGGTATATAGGGTCTTGCCCGGACCCCGGTTCCCTGGTAAGCTAGGCGGAGAGTTAAACGTACCACAGGTAGATGGCGACACGGTCCTCCCGGGTCCAGCGTGTCTCCTTCACTTTGCAGCCAGCTGGCTGAATGTAGAAACATGGGTCAAATGACGTGGGGCTCTCCGGCTTAGATCTCGCTGCCACCGAGTTACGTGACGGACGCCTTATTTTCTAGGCCACATGAAGGACAACACTGTTTTTCACACAAAGTATATGAAAATGTGCTCACATTGGAAATCTTACAGTGTTAATAGGTGGTGGTTGATATACAGGATTAGCTGACATTGGAGCGTGCCTACTGAATGAGGCCATTATGTAATCAAACTGAACCGTTTGTATAGGATAGGGAATGTGGTTAACGTACGTGCAATTTTACCCTTTATTATGTTCCGATGACTGCGTGGGGTTTATGGTTCTTTTGAGCTCTCGCAACTGTGAGTGAAATCCACTTGATTTCACCAAGTTCGTTGGCAAATGTATGTGTGAGGTAAAGTAAATGGTCAACCTGATATGGGGAATTAAGCTCCTGGACAAATTGCTTCTGATTTACGTAGAAGCATACTTTTCGTCATACTCCTGGTCGGTTGATGCATGCTACTGCTAGCGTGTCTTCCCATCCCCTGGCGCTATGACTGCTTCACCACGCTGACAGGATGTGTGCTGTTGCACCGATACGAGCCATGCTAACCGGCCTATCGTGTTTCCTCAGTTCCCCTACTGCGATGGAAGCCACAACAAGCACAACAAAGAGACAGGCGACAACGTTGGCCCGCTGATTGTCAAGAAAAAGGCGGCCTAGATGGCAGCACCGGTCGGTGACCTGTGTCAGTCGGTTCCCGCCATAGTAGCTCAGTGTAGAGTCTGGCCTGTATGGCTCTGTGTATAACCGGTGACTGGTTGTGCTTTTGAGAACTTTTGGTGTTAGTGTCGGCTAGGGTTTTCTTTGTACATACGGTCTATGCTTTTGAGAGGATGCGAAGCTTTTGCGATATTGTAACCCATGAGCAGCATTGGTGTTTCCCATGTGTATCCCTGGTTGGTATAGGGAGAAGATAAGATGTTGATATGCTAATTTTGGAATATACGTGGTCTACGACCATCTTTAGGACGTCATCCACACCTAAGTGATTTATTGTCACATATTTTGTAGGCAAATAAAGTTGTGAAATTGGTATACGTGTGGTTTCGTTTCATCTCTCATTGTATATGGATAAACTTTGCAATCTTTTTGCTACAAGCCCCTTTGCAGCGCAACCTGAGTGAGAGACGTAGGATTCACCTATTTTGTTACTGGCTTATTAGCTCCATTGCTAGCTAAGCCTTTATGTGAGAGACATAGGGCGTAATAAGTTTGGCTGGTGTCTAGTGTATTGATGAAGAGTCTGCACGCCGCTACGAGATGCTGCCGCTATGGTCTCTTTGGAAACATTCAAAGTTGGCAACTGCTTAAATTTCCATAGTAGCTAGTAGCGGCGTGCCGTGGGATGGGAGTGAGACCCAGAGCCAAACAGATGGCAATCAATGCTGTGAAGATCGAAAGAATGTGGCTCACTAGGCCTCGGGCGTCCTTGCGGGGTTCTTGGTTGAACGTCCTTAGACGCTTCACTCAACACGATGCGATGATGCGAGTGGATGGGCGGTTCGGACTTCGGGGAACATTGTGCTGATTCAAAAGTGTTTCATCGTAGCTGCGAGTAAAGATCACGCGGTCGGTAGGACTCGAACCTACGCTCCCAGAGGGAATCTGATTTCTAGTCAGACGCCTTAACCACTCGGCCACGACCGCTCCGGGGAAACATCATTTTGCCATGCCGAGGGCTGCAGTGGAGGGGGCGAATTTACACCCCCCTACAGTTTTTTTCCAATTCAACCCTAGGTCTAGTAGGTGCTCACCAGTCACCACTCGGCACTCACCACCCACCGATCATCACTAACCGCATTCGTCACTGCCTACTTCAGGGCCCTGTTTCACACCCGGAATAATATATCTGTTACAGGCAAAGTGAAAACTCGGGCATTTTGCAAAATGCCTAGGCAATTTGCAAAATGCCTGACCGGCCAGGCATTTTGCAAAATGCCCAGGCAGTTTGCAAACTGCCTGACCCACCAGGCATTTTGCAAACTGCCTGAAATATTTTTTCCAGGCATTTTGCAAAATGGCTGACATCAAACTCGCATTGGCGACGATGTATAGGTAAGCATCATTTGTA
Organism: Amphibalanus amphitrite; assembly: GCF_019059575.1. Taxonomy (NCBI): domain Eukaryota; kingdom Metazoa; phylum Arthropoda; class Thecostraca; order Balanomorpha; family Balanidae; genus Amphibalanus; species Amphibalanus amphitrite. The sequence goes on along the minus strand of NW_024882863.1, from coordinate 145,246 downwards.
ACTGCCGCTTACAAAAGTTAATCGCTGTCAATGCGCACCAAGTGAGGGGACACTGCGTTCTCCGGGTAGCGCCGCCGAGTTCAGCTCACTGAGCCCCAGCGGCCGTCGGGTGCTAAGCACCGGGCGTGGTTTCGTGGGTAAACATGCGCTCGGTACAATGATTGTACTGTTTCTAGGAGCTCTTGGTGGTTTTTTGAAAATACTATGGGTGGATATTGATCAGAAAAGAATACCCTTCCAATGTACGAAAATTTGATTGTTACACGTTTAGGTATATATTATCAATCGTCTCTGCCTGAACAGTTGCCCACCGGGGCAGAATACTGGACATCGCAGCTTTTATACACACGGCTACAACTCCGTATAGGTATACAAAAGGTACGGAGACGGTGGCTCAAGTCCATTCAGCGTTGGCTCCATCTCGACAGAATTGACGCAAGACGTAGGTATTCAGAGTGTCACGAACTTGATACGCGGTTGGCGCGGTCTTGTCCCTCCATGCCCCTCCTGAGTGCTGAATGGATGTAATTTGAACGGGTCCGGCACCAGGGCATCTGATTCTGGACCAGGGCACTTGGCATCTAAATCGGCCATCTCCCGGTATCTGAAGATTTTACCCTGAAGCTGTAGCCGCTCAACCTCAGGCTGCAACCCTGACTTACCGTCATCCATAAGTGGTGCAACTGGATTTCGACAAATTAACCCAACAAATCTGAACCACTCAGGACTAGAGATTCAGACTTTTCAATGATAAGGCCGTGAGTCGATATTAGCCGTTTTCATGACGGCCATCTGGTAGACATTTGGTTCACATCTGGTGCAGATGGTGCATATTTGGTCAAATTAGGTTCAGTGTGTCTCTTAGTAGCTATCAGCTGGGGTTGTACTAATTGCTTATATGCCTCCTTTGTCATATTATCAGAGAGCATCATCGGTTAAAACACTGAAATAAATTCATAAAATAAAGATATTTGCTGTATTAAAAGAGATTAGGTGCAGATTTGGTCAAATTAGGTGCACTCGCCGGATAGCCAGCCCGTCGTGAAAATGGCTAGTAGAGCTCTTCTTAGTCACTAACCGTCCCAACAAGCAGTTCTGGGCCAACAGCAGCTCAGAGGCGCTGCACCGTCGAGACGGTGAAGCACCCACTGGGCACTGGGGATTCTCGTTTGGGGCATGATGGGCTACAGAGGCCTATTTGAGCTTCACCAGGTGCCGCGGGGACAGACCATATGGCCGCTGATAACTTGTCAGCGAGGTACTGGAGAACACTGACGCAACTACGATGCAATACATTTCGGGACACAAGTACAACATCCCGCAACAATTTCGTGACGCCCTGTATTCGTGACCGTGGAATGTGTCACATATGCCCACAACACATGTGAAATGTGTTGTGGGGTCAGTCACAGTGGAACGTTTATGATCAACGCCTGTAGTCAACAAAAACGGTGGAATATATGGAAACCCAGGCATTTTGCAAAATGCCTGGCGGGTCAGGCATTTTGTAAAATGCCTAGGCAGTTTGCAAAATGCCTGGTGGGTCAGGCAGTTTGCAAACTGCCTGGGCATTTTGCAAAATGCCTGGCGGGTCAGGCATTTTGCAAATTGCCTAGGCATTTTGCAAAATGCCCGAGTTTTCACTTTGCCTGTAACATATCTACTGTAGCGGTCTTTGTGCTCCCACATGCTTCTGTACGTTGAACGCTTTATTGTACACAAAAATGAAAGACGTAAAGGGAAGGATACATTGAAAGGCAAACAAAGGAAAAAGATAGAAACAGAAGGAATGGCACAAAACACAGCCTTGCGCGCATGCAGCAAAGTGGGGTTTCTGCAAGCAGAGACAGCACATAACACAGTCAATGACACAGAAGTTAATGAGCGATGACCGTTGACAGACAAAGAGAAAATGAAGATGGCAACAACCAATGATAAGCAAACATATGAAAAAGTAGATCATATGCAAAGTAAAGCGTTACCGAAGTTTCCGCTCCCAGTTCATGCCAGTCTCAGCATAGCAGTCTCAGCATGCCATCTCATCATGCCAGCTTGTCAGTTCAGGCACACACAGTTAATATTTATACATGTCTGTCAGTGCAAGACCTGAGAAAAGAGAAACCTCAGTAAGACTCGGTGGTCGCAACATCTACTAGGTGTGACATCGCCTCTCTGGTGACGCTGCACGGCCGCCTAGAATGGCAGAATCAAGGCGATAAATACCTACTACAAATGGGACCCACCTGTATGATATTTTGTGAAACACTCCGAGTCCGACGCAATAATCTGCCTAGTAGCAAAATTCGGCAATCGCTTACCATCGATGCAAAACGATTTCACACGAATGCCACTGAAATACTACACAATAATGTGTTCATTAAATGGGTATTACCTATACCTACCTACTGTAGGTTGCCAGGGTAGGGCGGCAACTCACCAATTCACGCAAAATAACATCTCTGACGACATCTCCGCAAGGAAGGAACACACCACAATGCAATTGCTTGGTGCGCCGCGTTGAGTAACAAAGCAAAAACAATCGAATTCACGAGCATCCGTCGGGCTATTCTGCGGCAAAATATTCTGCCGTGACGCCGTCTGCTCCGCCCAATGATGCCTATTGCCTACTGCGCATGCTCATGGCATAGGCGGCGGAACGGGGGGGGGGGGCGTGTCCCCCTTTGATTTTTGCATTTTAACATTAGCCCTATGGGCGTTGCACGGAAAGAATGGGATCAAAGGTCGGCACTCGGCAGTGCCCCCCTTATTTGAAGGTGTTCTGTCGCCACTGAACCTACCTTCCGACATACTGCCGAGGATGACGCCAGCCCACGCCCATGCTCATGCTGCTCTCTCTTACCCCTACCACTGTCTACAAAGTGAAGAATTGTGAGGAACTGTGGGTGTTCGGGCACCGCAAATCCGTCGCCACTGCGCGTGTAACCTTGAACCCCACCTTCTGTTGCGGTCTCAAAGCCAAGCGACCAAGCCTGTGCGCTAGGGCGGTGAATTTGCGGTGCAAGAGCTACAAACACTCGCAATGCCGTCAAATTCTCCACCTATGACTTTTCTCGGGTGGTTTTATGCGTCGCTGGGGCTCACTGACGCATTTTGCCTTCTTTGCTTTATCACGGTTTTCCCCAACTACAATCGTTTATGGCTCAGTTGGGCGATGGCTCAACCGCAGCCGCCTGCGTTTGGTATCGCGACGGACCACAATGCTCTGATAACTCTCTTTCCCCGGATGGAAGTTATGGTCGATGTTATCCGGTGGGTTGTGGGTGGTGATTCCCTTACTTGAGTCCACATCGGAATCACTAATATCCTCTGTCCTCAACAGATTCTGGAACGGCTATCACACCGGATGCGGTGACTAGACGTTCCACCCTTGATACTACTCGGTACCCATACGCTAGGGCTGTGTTTTTGCCGCTCAAAATCCCGTACAGACTACCTATGCCTAGATCTCTCGTCACTTAAACTCGAAGTAGGTTTGTCGGCTATTTATTACCTGCACCTTTTCGTATCATGCATATGGGAACACAGTTCAGTAGAAAGGTCGCCACAGAAACACTAGCGGGCATACGCGTCGCCATGGCAACGCACGACGCCGACTCCGCCCGACACTGCGCCGCCGCCATGTTGTCCGCCATATTACGGCGCAGGCCAGGGGCTCGGGCGCCGCACGTGCCGTGACGTCACGACCGCCATCTTGTGCGGATGGGCGCCGACATTTAGCCGCGCATGTCGCCTCACTCACTCGTTCAGTCTGTATGGGCGCGCGGCTCGCCGCCGGTAGCTGGTGGCGCTACCGGCGGCGACTCGCAAAGCTGTCACTTGTCATGTCGTCAATAGATGTCGCGAGTCATGCTGGCCAGACCGGACGGGGGCTTGCCGCTGGCCTGAAACAGCGAGAAACAATAATTAGACCCTAACCTAACACATTACATCCTCTATCTGACAGTACCAGCCGAAAGAGACAATATTGAAACAGTCAAGGCAATACTCATGTTGTTGAGATTCATTTTGATTTCTGATCATGGATCTCATGCTCAAAGATGTGCGTGAAAAAGCGTAAGAATGGCATGACACTTACCAGTCACGATGGAAAGTTTTGTCTTGTGTCAACGTATGTCGTTTACATCATCTGCAAAGGAGAGAATGGGTTATAATTCATAGACGTTTTAATGACGTGGGGTTGTTAGATATGACATCCCAAGTTCATATTCTCGTCGGTATAAATGCAACATATTATGCTGCGTTATGTGGGCGTCAACAGTTTCAATGAACCCAGAACTCCGTACAGCGAAAGCTTGATTAATGAACATAAGGGATCTGCAGCGTTAGCAGCTCCAGTCTTTGGAAAGTGGAAGACGTAGACGTACCGGGCTGGCGCCACGAACGGCGGAGGCGCCACGTCCACGAGCGCGGAACTTGGCCAGCGTCTGCTCGGCCAGGTCACAGCGCTCCTCCGACTCCTCCAGCTCCTGTGGAACGCGAGAAAGGGCATCGTCAGCTTCAGAAAGACAGACAGTGGTGGTGAGTTCAGGTGTCCAACGGAAGAAAGAGACCGCCAGGGAGTCCTTACACACGGGTACCTAGCGGGGAATCGCTTCAACCTTTCGATTTCAGCTGACCCATCATGAGTGACCAAAAAGTTCAGCTAGCTCCCGCGTTACAGTTATTTACTGTAACTTCTTCAACACGTTCACGCCAGTGCCCAGCCTATCCATGATCTGTTGGAATTCCTTCACGACTCTGATGTTTTAGGCTCTCACACTTCGCCTGCTTGTAGCTGGACAAGCTGATGCCTTATACTGACCTGCTGCGCCTTCCTGAACTTGGCCAGGTTGAGCGCGGCAATCTCCTCAGCCTCCTCGATCTGGCGCTTGTAGGTCTTGATCTTCTGCTGCAGCTTGTCGACCAGGTCCTGCATGCGCTCGTGGTTCTTCTTGTCTTCATCGGCCTGTGGAAGTGCACCGCGACGTCAGGTGATTGTCATGGCAGTGATGTGGGTCTCTTCCCACGGTTTTGTTTTGAGATAGGGGAGAGCGGGGCAATGGCGGACGGTGGGTAATGCCGGCCACCCATCTCTAGTGAGTACTTTGTCCATCACTAATCAGCTGATGTTGTTTACATTTCAGTTGAGCGCCATTCTAGCACGTGGTGCAAGTTTGTCACGGTAGCTCCGTTATTTTCATTTTTATAGCGTTAAATGTGTTTTTCGTATCTGATTTTTAATTTTTGTTGCATCTTTTTGCTGACTGTGAAATGTGTTAACGCATTTTCAGAAGTGCTGCTTTGCAATGACCTTCAATTAAGCCTTTCTTAGGCGACTGCTGGATGTGAGGCGTTTGCGACGCAATGCCTTTGACTGCTGCCTGCTTTCTTAAAATAAAGCTGACCTTGGGATAATACCGGACACGTGTCCGGAATGACTCCACGCGGTTTTGTTTGCGACTTCTGTCGTTAAAGCTCAACGTTTCGGGTTGCTGTGTTTACGGCTGTGTTAGTTTGCTTGCTGTTTCCGGTTGTGTTAGTTTGCTGCTCTGTTGGCGCCGCGCTGTTGTGTTGCAGCGAGTGTAGTGTTGTGTTGCAGTGCAGTGCACTGTTAACTGCTGAATACAGTTGTCGTTTCTTAATTCTCACTTAAATTTCCATCGAAAGAACGGTTTAAGGATGAATACCAGTGGCGATATTTCGACTTTTTGTGCTATTGCACTTAGTGGCCGGCATTACCCCTCGCTTTTTTGCACCTCCATTTTTCACCACATTTTCGCGTAGGCTCTGAATCTGTCATCAGTGATCTGAGATACTAAAACTGGGTGTTATCTGAAAGCCTATTCCTTTGGCTATAACCACAGTCAAAATCACCATAAAATAGCTTCAAATAGCTAAGCTATTGAGCAGAATGCTTATGGTGTCGCCATTGCCCCACTCTCCCCTAATCTCATAGCAATCTAACAATACCGCCGCTTTTCCCATCTTATTTCACCCCAGGAAACCCACTGACCTTTCACCACCCGCCTCAATCGACCCCAAAGCCACATCAGCCACTGACCTGGAAGCTGAGCTCCTTGATGCGCCTCTCAGTCTTGCGCAGGTTCTTCTGGGCCTCGCTGTGGCGGCGCTGCTCGCTATCCAGCTCCTGTTCGACGGTGCGCACGCGCTCCTCGAGCTTCTGGATCATCTTGCGGCTGGTCTTCATCGCGTTCTGCTCGGCCTCGTCAACCCGGACCTGTGGACGACGAAGGTGGGTGGTAAGACATTTGGCATCAACCCCACAAGTGCTGAGTAGCCATACCAAATGCCGTAGGCTGCCTTAAAAACAACAACTTTGGATTGATTGCTCGATGACATTGGCGATGTTGATCTCAGTGCGATGTAACATGGTGGTAACCATACTGTGACGTACCTGCAGATCCTTGACCTGGACCTCGAGGGCCTTGCGCATCTTCTCCTGAGTCTGGGCGTGCTCCTGCTCAGCCCGGAGCTCGTCGGCCAGCCTGCGGATCGAACGAGGTAGGTCAGCAGTGTGAGGGTGTTGCATGGATACTGGATAGGATATGCAAAGTTCAGGGCTAAATAGTGCCATGTCCGATGCCTCGATGCGTGACTGGTACAAAGTGTGAAAGTAGCCAAATGATAAGATGACGTGAAGCCTAAAGGTTTGTGCCAACCTTCTGCTGGCTGTCCTTTGTTAACGCTCACCTGGCGGCGTCGACCATGGCCTTCTTGGCCTTCTCCTCGGAGTTCTTGGCCTCGTTGAGCATCTCGTCGAGGTCGGCGTGCAGCGACTGAACCTCGCCCTCGAGCTTCCGCTTGGCCATGGAGGCGGCGGCGAAGTTGGCCTGGGCGTCAGCCAGGGTCTCGTGGTTGTCGGCCAGCTCAGCCTCGGCCTGCGAAGGTGGAGGAGAGTCATTGGGAGTTGATGGGGTGAGGAGATCTTCGACAAGGAACACTCACAGGAAGTAGATGTGCCATACTGCGCACCGAGAGGCTTGTGCCCGCTTCAGACAGCAAAGAGCTCAGCACACTGACACCATTTCCCCACCCTGTGATGCATTGAGCTGTGCGTTTTCTTGTAGTTGTAGATTCAATTATTCCTCTCCATAGACAGTGATTCAGCAACGCTACGAATCACATTTACTTGATATACAATAAGCTGAGCCTATGTTATACACGTACGTCCGGGAGTTGGTCACTGACCTGGCGACGGCCGCGGTCGGCCTGCTCGAGCAGGGTGCGGCTCTCCTCCAGCTCTCCGTGCAGGGCGTTGGCACGGCGCTCCGAGATGCCCAGCTGTTCGCGGACATCGTCGCGCGCGCGCTGCTCCTCCTCCAGGCGCGCCTGGGTCTCCTTGATCTCGTTCTGGTAGCGCTTGATGGTCTTCTGCGCCTCGGCGTTTGCCTTGTTGGCGTGGTCGAGCGCGATCTCGAGCTCGTTGATGTCCGACTCGAGCTTCTTCTTCATGCGCATGGCCTCGGCGCGGCCCTTGGCCTCGGCCTCGAGCGACGCCTGCATCGAGTCCAGGGCACGCTGGTGGTTCTTGCTGTGGGGTGGAAGAGAGGCGACCCGTTAGTGGTGGTGACGAAATAGGCGAGTGTTGTGAAGGGGGGATTTCGCAAGCATGAGGCATATGGCTAGATTTGCGCTATGGCCGAGTGATTGGTTTTGTTCACGTTCCTTCTCCTGACTGGTCACTTAGCCGCAGCATTCAATAATAAGTCATGGTTTCAGATGCACCACCAATAGCATGCTTAGAATAAGATGAGTTCAATGGAGTGAATGCCATTCACAATGAAATAGCCATAGGAGATAAATCCTTTCACAGTTTCGCTTAGTTATTTGCCAATAGCTCCCACGAAGGACAACGTAGAATAGCAATGCAAACACGTTACCGCACTTTTCCTCCCTCGCCCACTCACCGAGTGTTCTCGAACTCCTCCTCCTTCTCCTGGATGCGGCGGTCGATCTCCTGGCGCACCTGGCTGAGCTCCAGCTGGCCGCGCAGCACCTTGTTCTCCTCCTGTTCCAGGGCGCTCTCGGCCTCCTCCAGGGCGGCCTGCAGCTCCTCCTTCTCGACCTCGAGCCGCTTGCGCGACTTCTCGATCTCGTGCACGTTGCGGCCACCCTCGCCGATCTGGTCCATGAGATCCTGCGAGACGGCAGATGGTGTTGTCAAGGCCTAGTGCGCATTCGTCTCGTTTCGCCGTATGCGAGCATTGTTTTGTGCTTTTCATCTACGGCAGGTAACTTAGCAATGCATTTTATCGGAAGATGACACGCCACATACTGTTACGTCACGTATATCAGGATGGTTTTCAAGGGATCATATGAAGATCCCCTAAATCAAACAACCACCACTTTTATCCTCAACCATGGCCCGCAGAATGTGCGATACCTGTCGACGAATCTTACCTTGATCTCGTCGGCGAGGTTCTTGTTCTCGCGGCGCACTGAGTCGAGCTGTTCCTGCGACTCGTCGAAGGCGGCCTTGATGCGGAAGAGCTCAGTGCTGTAGTTGCGGCACTCCTTCTGCGAGGCGTCCAGCTCGGCAGAGAGGTCATCCACCTGTCAGAGGCATCGCCAGGGGTCAGGCGAGGCGATTGGCGGTCAAGGGTCGTCGACACACGAAGGATGTTCTCAACGCTAAAAAAAACTTTGGACTTTACTTGGAATCGGATTTAATGGTTAGGGTTTTGTTGTACCTCAACTGGTTTTCTGCATAGCCTATGCAATAATATGTCAATGATATCGAAATAGACTTGACAATGGTCATGTTAAACCAACATGCATTTACTTTTGTTTCTAAAAGCAAGAGAGTCGAGCTCCGTCTCAAGGGCACTGACCTTCATCTTCCATTCGCCAATGATCTTGTCGAAGTTGCGGGCCTTCTTCTCCATGGCGTTGGCCAGCTGCTGGGCACGGTCGACCTCCATGTGCATGTCCTCGAGCTCGCCGCTCAGGCGCTGCTTCAGCTTCTCCAGCTGGATGTTCTTGGCGTTGAGCGACTCGAGCTGTTCCTCGGCCTCCTGCAGGCGGGCAGACAGCTTGCGGCGGTGCTCCTCCAGCTCCTCAGCCCTGCGAGCGGGGAGAGGTGGGAGTGGTGAAGTGTGAGAACGAGCTGAGTTCGCTGATTATGACAATGTTTTACTTGTTGCTGAACACCGCTTCAGAGAGTGAACCCACTTATAGGAAAGCCGTAACGGTAATATTGACGTTGTGCGGTGAAAGTTTACACTGCTTGTAGTAAAGACTAACTGTACACCTTGACTGCTTCGATCTGAGCAGGATGTTTCTCACGTCCTTCACTCCTTGAAGTCCGTCGTGGCGCGTCGGCTTACCTGGCGAGGCCGTCCTGCTCGTACTTCTGGCGCCACATCTGTGACTCGGCGTTGGCCTTGCTGAGCTGGCGCTGCAGGTCAGCCTTGTGCTCGGCCTCCTCCTCGACCTGTTCGCGCATCGAGTCCAGGTCGTGCTCGAGGTTGCGGAACTTGCCCAGGATGGTGGCCCGCTCGCGGGACTCCTCGTCGGCCATGCGGCGAGTGTCCTCCAGCTGGGTGGTCAGCGAGACCTTCAGCTTGGAGAGCTGCGAGATCTGGCTCTCAGCCTCCTCCAGCTGTGGGCAGAAAAGATGGAGGTGGTCAGAGTGGAGGCAGAGGGAAGGACGTGAGCAGTGTTTAGCTGGAGACGTCAAGTCATATCTTTCGCTAACGAAGCAGACATTCCTCCTTGACAAAAATCAGGTAACTGCATCCTGGCTTGTACCTAATCCTTGCGTCAAAACCGTGATCAGAGAGGTGAATTTGTCCAGTTCTATAGTGATCACCCGTTCGTTACGTTCTGGCTTGTACCTAGTCCTTGCTTCAGAACTGCAATCAGAGAGGTTTTTGCACAAGCTTATTTGTGCTGGTAGCTTCCAATGCTGGCTGAACCTCCGTCCTCCAGCTCACCTGGCGGCTATACTCGGAGTTCTCGATGGTGAGCTTCTTCTTGGAGGCGTCGAAGTCGTTGAGGGTGCGGTTGGCCTCGTCCAGCTTGGAGGTCACCTCGTTGATCTGCTGCTGCAGGATCTTGTTCATCTTCTCAGCGGCGGCCTGGTGCGAGCGAGTGGTGTCAGGGGAAGTTGTAGGGTTTGGGTAAAATGGGAAGCTTTGTTTTGTTATCCCAAACACGACTAGGTATCCGGTATTCATATTTTTTAACCTGTCGCTATCCCTAGGTTATCTTTTTTGCTTTTGCTTAACACCAGTGGCTTTTGCTGTTCGACAATAACGAATGAGGCACATGGTTTGACGAAATTAGGTAAGCGTTTTTGCGGAATAATCCTGAGACCTCAGTAATATTTTTTTCTCTTATCAGTGTAATGGCCGAGACGCAACTGTAAGAGCGAAAATAAAATGTAAGCCAGCTTGCACACATGTAAATACCCACCAGAGGAGTAACCTGGTCGAAAAAGCAAGAAATATCGAACATTCACAGCAGATACACTTCACAAAGAAAGAGAAGATTTGTGCAAAGATAGCGTGAAAGTTGAAAGCAATCCCAAACCTGTCCATCTCGCTGTAAAGAATCAACATCAAAGCAGGCACAGATTGAGCCATTGAGTGTATGGCTTGAGAATCGTCTATTCCCTGCGTTGCACTTCACTGTAGAAGTATGAGCATTTAGTTTGAAACAAAACACCGCAATGTTAGTAGGTATGGGGAAAACGGGTCGCCTACAGCGCGACCTCTTTACCGAGTCCTGTTGAGCTCTGTGCAGAGTGGCACGACCTTCCTGGACGTCTGAGAGGACCCCGGCACGATCTCGCTCGGCGCTACAGAACAACGTGGTGCACGTGCATCAGTAAAAAATATCCGAGATAAAAGACTGGCTGCTCCTCGGGCTAAAAAGTTGCCGTCTGAGCTCTACGCAAAATGTCCCGGACGTGCAGTAGGGGGGTTATTCTAGTCTAAAGTGAAGGTAATGACTACAGTGATCTAGATATACCTTCTCATTCGAGGCAAAGCTAAGACCGGAGCGCAGATCTGTAACATCGGCGGCGGCATTCTCGCGGTCCTTCTCTGACCTGGAATAGTTTGGTTCCGTGCAGTCTGCTACATCATGATACCACATAACCTCAATACTGAGTCAAACACTGGCTACCACACCAAACCGTCAACCTGTGTCTACATACTCTGGATTCGAGGTGGGTCAACATTGCACAGTTCAAATTAATCTGCTGCTGCGGGAGGGCTAGTCCTCCGACGACTCTGGTTCCAACTCCTACAGATGCTGCCGCTACCGCTGCTGCTACCGCTGCTACTACCGCTGCTGCTACGTCTGCTTCTAGAGAAACGTCAGTCCCACGCGTACCTTGTCCCTGTTCACCATCTCGACAGCCTGTCGGGCATCGTGAGCCTCGTGGGCGTACGTCGTACGCTCCTTCTCCAGCCTAGAGCGCGGGGTGGCGTTCAGTGCGATGGTCCTTATAAAATCTACTTCTCGCATATCACAAGGTTTCTCTGACTTTGGCGGTCATGGTAATCAAAAGGTTTTGCAACTTTGGATAGAAAATTCTTCTTAAATCTCAACGCCTTTGCTGCTTTCACATTGTATCGTGCTATTCTAAATGCTCTCTCATTCAGGCGTACGCTGTTAGGGAAGTCAGTTTTGTTTTTCACATCTGAATATGCCAGCTAATAAGCTTAGTACTTTCTCTAAGGCTACTCACTTAGCCTTCATCTTGTTGAGCTGGTCGATCTGCTCCGACATCTCGGCAATGGCGTCATTGTGACGGCGGCGCAGACTGGCCAGGGAAGACTCGTGCTGGATGTTCTGTAAATGGTCATACGGGGAGGCGTCAAAGAACGGCATCGCACCCCAAAGGCTCTGATGGTGGTAAAGAAACTCTGACTAATGATATTTCACATGAAAATAAAGATTTGATGCTCACGAAGCATCTTGCTATTGGATGCAACCAAAGTCATCATCTCTGATTCCTAGATTCTTTTGCAATGCATCGGAGATTTTCCCAAAGCATTCGCTAAACAACTCCGTCGTTTATTTTATGGAATCATTATCATTGTCAAAAGTCCCCAAGCACTTTCTGTGATGTTCAACCTCGCCGCCTCCTCTTACCTGCTCCTCGATGTCACGGCGCAGCTTAGCTAGCTCGGCCTCCCGTTTCTTGTTGAGCTCGATCTGGGCGGCAGTGGCACCGCCGGCCTCGTCTAGACGCTCGCCCAGCTCCTCAAGCTCGCGGGCCTGTGGGTGAAAAGGACAGGGGGTGGTGTCATAGATGATGGTAAGTGGATGAGGAGGTGGAGTAATGTTTCTATGGGCGTTGAATGGTTTAGTGGTTCAGTGAAGAACAGCTCGTAGGAACATACTGAATCTGAAGGTATTTAGAACACACCTTTTTTAGTCTCGTTCATTTCAAGAGTTTTTCTTGATAATAGGTATCATCTGAACTCCCTTGATTTATTGCCCGCTTCTTTTAGGGTGGTAATGATGATTGAGGTCGTATGCTCTTCTCCGTTCGCCCTCCCCTGCCATTCTTTCAACGATAATATTAACTCCAAGACCTTGTACATCCCCCACCTCCCTGAAGTGTCCCCCTTACTGACCAGGTCGGCACGCTGCTTCTCGGCCTTGGCGCGGGCCTGACGCTCGGCCTCGAGCTCCTCCTCGAGCTCCTCGATGCGGCTCTGCAGCTCCTTGATCTGCTTCTGCAGCTTGCTGACAAGCGACTGCTCGTCCTCAAGCTTGGCTGTGGGAACAAAGTTGGTCAGGCTGAAGCTCGGATCACTTATATGATCATGGATTGGGGATGGTGGATATTATTATGATCTGTTGGATGCGTCCATCCAAGCTAAAGAAATGAATGAAAGGAGGCCAACACGATAGGATCAATAGGCAGGAGTCGTTTAGATAGGTACTGATATTTCTCTGGTTTCTCTGATCATATACCAGGATGTGAAATGCTGTGTATCTAATTTCAAGGATCTGGTGTGCGCAAAACATTTTTTAAGAGTCCACAATCAATCGAGGAAGTTATAAACTATCAAATATCTCCATTGAAACAGCATAAGTATATCCCGATATTTCAGTTCTCTTACCGGATAGGGAGGCAATCTCCTTGTCCTTGCGGGCGATGGTCTGCTCGAGCTCCTTCTTGTTGCGCTCCAGGTCGGCCACAGCCTCCTGGGTCAGCTTCAGGTCACCCTCGACCTTCCGCTTGTTCTTCTCAACGTCGGCGCGCAGCTTCTTCTCACGCTCCAGAGAGTCCTCCAGCTCGTCGAGAGTCTGCTCGAGCTTGGCCTTGACCTTGTTGAGGTGGTTGACCTTGTCCTCCTGGGACTGCAGGTCCTCGGCGGTCTTCTGCTGGTTCTCCTGTGGTCGGGATAAAAGAGGATTCGTGAGTCGCCTAGTCATAGGCAAGTGTTATAGTACCTACTTTCCGAGTTACTGTGCTGAAGTTAAGTTTGATTACCGAGTTGGGTTGTTATATATGCAAAGTAAATGTTTCGGGTTTTGTATTGACAAATTAAAAAAAAGTAAAATTGAAGCCAATTGCTGAAGGATGCATCAAATAAAATTGCATGCGACCCTTACAAGAAGTCACAGACTGGCCCTAGTAAAACCATAGTCTTAGCTGGTCTATCAGCTCTGGAAAGCTCTGCTGACCTGGAGCTGCTTCTTCTCCTTGTTGAGCTTGCTGATGAGTTCGTCCTGGTGGGCGATCTCGTCGTTGAGGTTGCGGATCTGGTGGTCCTTGGTGGCCTTGTCCTGTTCGCCCTTCTGGATGGTGAGCTCGAGGTCCTCAATATCCTTCTTCTGACCGTTGAGCTCCTGCTCGAGCTTCTTCTTGGCCTGGTTGAGGGCGTTGCGGGCCTCCTCTTCCTGGGCCAGGCGGTCCTGGGTGTCCTGTGGGCGAGCAAAAGACGCGAAAAGTCAGGGATGTGTCCCGATGTTCCAGCGAAACATGAAACATACGTTTGCAAGACCGATAACAATTTCATCCTCAATACTTTCGATCATCGAGAGATGTCTGCTTAGTGCTGACTGTTATGTAAAGTTGAAAGAAGGGAGCGGAAGATACTATGACTTATTACAAAGATTTGGACAGCACTTGGGTTATTAAAAGAGCGTTCCACTTACGGAGAGCTGGTTCTCGAGGTCCTGCTTCTGCGCCTGCAGCTTCTGCTGCTTGGCGTGGAAGTCGCTCAAGCTGCCCTTCTCCGAGGCCAGGGCGTCGAGCAGCTCGTTGCGCTCCTTGTCGAGCTTGGCGTTCTGCTCCTCCAGCTGCTTGCGCAGCTTCTCCTCCTTCTCCAGGGCGTCGAGGGCCTTCTGGGCCTTCTCCTCAAGGGCCTGTAAAGGAAAGAAGTAGATTGTGCTTACCATGCATCATTCATTCCACGGTCATGACCCTGCTTTAAAGTAAGCGTGTATACTACGATAATCTGTCATAATCCCAAAGGTAATAACAGAAATTATAATTAAGAAACTGGCCGGCTGACAGCGTGCAATGAATACGAATAAACAGAGATATTTGCAATTCGCGTCTTTCGGTACATCAGCAATCAGCATGGCAGATAAAGGCGCCAAGCTTGAACGCTACTCATGTTTATTGTCTATCATTAACAAAAATAATCAAAGTGTTAGACTTACGCGCATCTCATCCTCGATGCGGGTGACGTTGAGCATGGGCTTGATCTTCTGCCACAGCTTGAACCACATCCAGTTGCGCAGCTGCATGTACTTGCGCAGGTTGCGCTGCACCACGCAGAGGGCAATCCTGTCGAACAGAGGAGCTCAGACCATTGTGCCTCGTGCTAGACCGGGACTTAAACGTTAAAGAAAATCGCCAAGAGGTATTTCAGATGCCTAGAAGTCGCAAGAGCTAGAAAATGTGGTAGATGAACTGAAAGCATTCCAAGAAAAGGCCAAGACCGCTAACTCAACAGCTCGTCATGGAGTTAACTTGAAGCCTAGCCGACTGACCTCTGGTCCTGCAGCTTCTTGTACTCCTTGCGGGAGAAGTAGCCACGGATCCAGGCCTGCAGCCAGGAGAAGATCTTGGCCAGCCGGTCGTCACGCAACTCTTCCATCTGACCCAGCACTCCGGCGCGGAAGAACACCTGATGTGGTGGTTGAGGTCAGCAGACTGCGAGACGGGGTTCGGAAAGGTTGGCTGACGGGGATCTCTTTGCCTTCTGGACTGAATGAGTTTGATTACGACTTCTGCTGCCGATAACTTTGTTTCAAAGTAATTTGCTTGAATTTTACAGCATTAAGGTAAGACGTTAGCCATATCGTTTTTGCAAAATGCGTAGAAAGAAGAGATGTCTGAAATTAGATGCGCAAGCCTGCGTTGACCTACGAGCTACGTAGCTGCAAATAATGTTCGCAATAACTGCAAGAAGTTAAAAGACTTACCGGTGAGATAAGAACCTCAAAGAAGGAAGCTTGAACAGTGGTAAGGTTAGAGTGCAGAAATGAGCAGCCTTGGTTAGCAGGCGAGGAAGTGCAGGGAAGGAAATGCATGTGAATGTTGCTTGAATTGAAAGTGTGTGTAGCCAGGCTTACTGCAGATATGTTTGAAGTTGTGCGCTTGTGCTTTCAAGTTATCGCGAAGTTATCACCAAACATTCTGTACTGACAGATAGTACAGGAAGTATGTATATATTTTATCAGAATTTTGGAAGGATCATAAGTAGGTATTTGCCAATTGCTAGTAAGGGCCTGCAACGGTGCTGAAATGTGGAGGTCAGCGTGCTTAATGTGATCGATTAGGTGCTTCATTAAGAAATGAAGACGGCTTAGTTTCAGCAGAAGCTACCTTTGCCAGACCGTATCTGCACTTTCCATCGAACTGAGTGAATTTTGAGAGCACTTTCTTGGTGGCTTTGCGTGGATCCATGGTCTCTGGAACCGTCTTCAGTAGCAGGATGCGGTAGCTAGTTGCCGGGAAGCAATATTAGCATTGTCAGCTTCAGAGGCGCACATAAAATGGACATGCATTTTTGGCACAAAAATGTCGGTCAGATTCTCGCAGCGAAAGCTGTTTACAAGAAGCGACAGCTGCGAAACAGGGCTAGCTGGCAGCGGAGGTTATGTCGGAACCGTTGAAGCGTCAGCATCCCCAGGCGGCCGGCGCTGTAACGTTATGCGTCACTCCCACACCAAAACGTACGTCCACCAAGTAACTCGGTAACAGCCTCGGAGGGGGTGACGTTCTGACCGATACGTGCGTCCCACAGGGTCAGACAGGGTGCTGTCGGACTGGGTAACTCAATGTCGGGTGAACAGCTAACTCCTCTACCTCATGCAGGTCTCCTGGGAACACACAGGCAAGTAGACAACATTGGGTGTTGTTGGCAAGGGCGACGACGTGCGGTGGGCTTCCTCTTCCTCGGGGCTCGGGCTGCTACATGGGGTCACTCGGGTCCATGGGAGAACATTCGGGGCAATGGGGTGACGACAAGAGAGTCCTGCTAGGGGTCAACGGCGACGTGCGGCGTTCTTGACCGGGTGTCACAACGGGGGGAGGTTCAAGGGGTCTAAGTGGGCGCATTGGGTGGGTTCGGGTCTGGAAAGTGCATGGGTGACAGGTGCAAGGGGTTCTACGGAGCGACTTTTGTCTACATGGCTGCGAACATAGATGGAGACAGTGCGGATTTCGTTGACATTGGTCGCGAAGGTACACACTGATGCATTTCGTTCGATTGGAAAGCTCGGACTGTCTGGTACATGATCGGGTATGGTCTCAGGGCCCTAGAGGTCATTCTCGGGGTGGGGTAGGGAAGGCGTGAACACATTTCGATTCACGCGCATGCTGCAAATCCATTCGATGACAAGGGGTACAGGGGTACAACTGCATTCGTCTTGACCACATCCTGGCATATTAAGTTCGCATTCCAGAAACGCTTCGCTTTCTTCCTGAATAAGCGCCGTGACACTATTCAGGACTTCGAAATGGTTAGATGTTCCAGTTCACCGAAACTACCTTCGTGTGCCCCAGGCGGAATTTTTCGGTTTCAAGCTCGATGGCTTCCATGCAAAGCTCTGCGGCCTCCTTGTCCTCCTTAGCCTTGCTCATTTTCTTCGGAGCAAGAATCATGTAGCTAAAGAGAAGTAAGGGAAGCGCAAGGTGAGTGCGAGGTTCACGTGAAAGGGCTCCTGATAGCTGCCAGGACACGCGGAACACTGCACTCGGGAATCGGGTGGCAAAGAGCACTGCACTCGAAGAACGGAGAGCACAACACCCAAGCGAAAGAGTGAGAGCTTCACGTCAAGTCGTGGGTGGCAAATGATATCACCAGCCATCCAGGGAGGTTTTGGGTGAGAGGGCACAATTAAAGCGAAGATGTCATTTTGCTGGGTTTAAAATAACATTTTGAAACACACAACAGCCGAAAGTTGGTGACAATAAGCAGTCACTCAAGTCAAAACAGTCATAGCTTTGAACAATGCATGACTTTGAAACTGGAGGATCCAGAAGCATTGCGTGTATAAAATGGTTAAGCTTTTATAGCGATAGAGATATAGAAAAGCCGTGAATAGCTGTTTAAGCGTTTTAAAGCCGTTCAGAATTTCAGCCACACAACTTGCGAATGGCCCCTCAGAGCTTATCGGTATCGTTTTAAACGCCGGGGAGCAAGCACCCAGAGCTATGGCACTACCTTGGTATGCCCCAAGCGGAATTTTTCCGCCTCAAGCTGGATGGTTTCCATGCAAACCTCGCACGCTTCTTTGTCCTCCTTGGCCTGTTTCATTTTCTTGGGCGCGAGGATCATGTAGCTACGGAAAGTGCAAAAATGCCAGAGATTGTTTTAGAAAATGGAATTGCAGTGGAACTTCCCTGGTCACAGGGAAGCTTATCACCAACAAGTGCAGCCTCAAGGTCTTTCTGTTCTAGGGTCTATGAAAGGGTCAACCAAATGATACAGCTGGATGTCACTTGCAGAGTCAAACAAACAAAGGTTCAAACGAGACAGGTCTGGAATTCCTTGCTGGAGGTGGGTGGGGCTGTTGGGAGTACAGGGCCGCGCCTCTTTCCACACATCGATCAGACACTGTAAAGGGGTAATGTGCTTTCAGTCACCCGACGAGCTGGGAGGGTATAGGGCTGGGGTAATTCGAGGGGGGCGATCCGGGGGGCAGGGGAAGAGAGGGGACTCCGCGCTAGCACCATCGCTGCATCATTCAGGGTGAGGGGTCAACTCGGGTCGGTGGGGGGGGGGGGGAGTCTCCGGAGCGTGCTGGAACACCGCGACCTCCGCTGGTGGCAATCCCTGTGGAAGGGGCATTCCAGTTGCAGGGGCAAGGCCGATTCGCAGTCGCCAAGGGTCTCCCGGAAACAGTGGTGGGGTAGCGATGCTACCTTGGTGTGACCGAGACGGTACTTCTCCTGGTCGAGCTCTACACTCTCGAAGCACGCAGCAGCTGCGTCCTTCTCCTCCTTAGCCTGCTGCATTTTCTTCGGAGCGAGAATCATGTAGCTAAACGAATGGCAGATCAATGTCAGTGGTGTCACATGGAGTGAGATTGGCGTGGTGGAGAACTGAAGTGTAGGTGGTTTTGAGGAGACGATGGCAGATAGGAATTCGTCTCACGGTTTGATGTGAGAAGGGATGAAGGATTTCTTCTTAGCTACATTGTACCATCCGGTCTCGAACTAAAGGGTCAATGTCTGCTGAAAAATCACTCGAAGTTTCAATTAAACCATTCATCAACACTTGACTACGACCAGCTCAAGAAAACTGCTCAATCTGCACTACGATACTTGCTACCTATTGGCGTGCGTACTACGTCAACACCTAATCTCATGGCACTACTTTTTAAGATGACCCTACTGTTACGGCTTGAAAGGTAAAATTTTACCAGCCCATGGCTTCTAGAACTCTGCTTTTCAATGCCAACTATGATGAAGTCTTTCCTCGACTAGGGTTTTAACCGAGGCCATTATTTAACTAATGTACTTCTGTCGTGATATTTCACTAAGCTATCCTCCAACTCTTCTATTTTATCAGATTTTAAGGGGAAGTGTTTCAGCTTTGTTCTCTATACTTGCTATCGTTGAAAGCAACCCACTAAGTGACAATACGCAGGCTGCGCTTCACGCTCTCGCATGAACATATGACCTGCTATGCAGCATCGTATTCTGACCAAGCGAAAAAAAATCTACAGCGTCTACCCTAAGCTATGTCTATCTGTCTAAGGCGGCATTGCCTTGGTGTGTCCAAGACGGAACAGCTCCTTGTCAAGGCCAATCTTATCGAAACAGGCGCCTGCCGCCTGCTGGTCCTCCTTCTCCTTGGCCATCTCCTGAGCGGCCAGGATCTTGTAGCTGTTGGAGTAACCGAACGGGTGGCATGTTCAGTGACTGGCGTCTGGTGATCGGTTAGATCTTTGGAGGTCTAAGTGCTCGAAGACATGAGGTTGATCCTGAAGGACTTGGGTTGGATTGGAATGAGTCAGAATGCTGAGAAAGTATGATTGGGTGCCTTTGTATTTTCAAACTCAAATGAGTAAGGATAAATTTGTCAGGATGTCCCGCCTGTTTTGCCCTCAGTATCTGGTTGTGTGTCTTGGAATTATGAAGTTATGAATGTACACATTAATATATACACTACACGTGGAACACAGTCAACGAATTCCTCACAACACGTATTCACATAGTCAGTCGACACTACACAGATTTGGCACTCTTCCCGAATACGTGTCACAAGTTATCCGATGTTACACACATAATATGTACATAGTTCGAGATACACAAAGGAGTAATGTTCATTCGAGACGACTGCCCTGCAAAAGGGTGGAACCATTCCTGCAACTGCGCGTGCCGACTCTGAAACAAAAACTGCTGCTCCTTGGCCGGATCCCGCCAAGCATTCTGCCAAAGGGAGGTTAGTGACCTTAGTGTGACCAAGGCGGAACTTTTCCTCCTCCAGCTGGATCTTCTCGAAGCACACGGCGGCCGCCTGCTTGTCCTCCTTCTCCTTGGTCATCTCCTTGGTGGCCAGGATCTTGTAGCTGTAGCGGGGTGACGGGAGGGCATTGGGACTCTGTACCTACAGCTATACATACGAGTATTCTACCCACTGTTTCATCGTAATGTAAGGTGGTATTCGATACATTCTATTCATCAAAGAACAATGTGGAGCCAGCGTAAGTTGAGACTAAAAAGTATGCTTTTCGAGGCCCCAGTCTCGCACCGTTCTTGTATAAATATCTCCAGGTCTGCCGGCTGGCCTGTTGGGTACTAACTATGTCCAATACACTGGGCTGAGGTGTATTTTGTGAACTTTGCACCTTTCCACCCCAGTGGTCTAACTTCGTGATAACGTACCGGTGCTTGAAGTCCGAGTAGACCATTCGGTTGGGGAAGCCCTTGCGGCAAATACGGATGCCTTCAAGCACACCGTTACAGGTCAGCTGGTGCATGACGAGGTGGGAGTCGATCACACCTGCGGAAAGGGGGCGAAAGAGTTGGTCGCGAAGGAAAGCAGTAAGGTCGGAGTCAGCCGCTGATGCAGTGATGGTTTGGCGAAGAACAGGGGCATGTCCGGAAAGTTGTGGTTGATTTCGGTGAACGTTTTGAGCAAGGAATTATGCTGCTTACGTTCGAAACTCTAAGCGGAGACCGACAGAACGCGAATTATTGACATGGTTTACCTAAGCATGTCAACGGCTGCTCAAGTTAACGATTGACTGATCGATTTACAATTCTCCGTTAATGGCGATGAGTTGCCAAGCGTCTCCATCGTGAAGTCCAACAACTAGCTATCATGGAGGAGATCCTATAGCCCTGCGGCCTCCCCCAGTTTCCAACTGACCAGTCTGCTTGAACTCGTTGGGAATGATGCAACGGATGAAGTGAGGCTGAGTGCTGTTCAGGGTCTTCATCAGACCGTTGAGCTGCTCCTGTGGACGGTACGAAGCGTCGGTCAGCTCTGCAGACTCTTGGAGATGAGAGACAGAGCGACAACACGTGAGGTAATGGGGTCG
Source organism: Amphibalanus amphitrite (assembly GCF_019059575.1). Taxonomy (NCBI): domain Eukaryota; kingdom Metazoa; phylum Arthropoda; class Thecostraca; order Balanomorpha; family Balanidae; genus Amphibalanus; species Amphibalanus amphitrite. Next base: position 124,246 of record NW_024882863.1, on the reverse strand, counting down.
CGGAGGGTGCCGGGTGAATTTCCGCGGCGAAGATGGTCGTCGGGGTGATGGGGAGAAGGTGATTGAGGCTGCAAGAGGAGGACCCGTGAGATGGAGTAGCTCAGGATGTGCGACAAAAGAGGCCGGACGAAACACAGGAAGCCGCATGAGACTTAGCAGATGGGACTTAGCACATGAGACAAGTACTATAGCAGCTTTAGCGTGAGACAAAAAGCTGTTACGGCCATAAAAATGGAGGCCGGTTTTGAAATGAAAAGCAGAAGCCTGTGTGAGGCAGAAAGCTGGCTGCGGCTATGATGTTATAAAACAAATACGACAGTAGAAAAACACGTTAAGTGACACAAAAAGGCATACGCGATAAAGCAGCATGACAATATGAGCCATAGAGTCGCCAAGTAGCCTTCGATTTAAGGTCCTGTCCACGAAAACAATCCGCTTGGACTAACCGGTCACTTATTGTCTGAGTTTCAAAATATTTATTGTTCCTGGCACGCGCAATAATAGCCAAACTGAGTTGGCCATGAATTACTGGAATTGAACTTGCTCATGCCTTACAGAAATGAACATTCTATTCGCTATTATTTGGGATAGCCAGTTTTTATTGAAAAAGTAGATGACTGTGATGTACATGACGTCCGAAGCAAAATGCACACTTATCACTTGATGATAGTGAATAGCTAATAGCTACTTGGCTCGAAGACGAAAAATGACGTAATGCTGGCCACGGTGTCTCTCTATACGTGCAGCTAGCTAGGAGCTCAACATACAAAAAAGGCGTCACCAGTGGTGGTCAGGAACCGATGCTGTGGTTCAACATAGACCCAGTAGCAATTTCTCAACGGCCGATTTGTTCAGCTTCTCCTTTTGTGGGATGCAGCCAGCCGCCACCCCACACTGGCTGAGCTTGGGCAGCATAAAAAAGAGCCGACTAAATGACATCAGTCCGCCACCATTGGCGACACCCTCGCGGAAGTTGACGCCTCAAGCGCGTCAAACATTGGACGAGGGCATTGCGCGGCAGTATGCAAGCTCTTGACCACAAGCAGAGACACAGAGGTAGTGCGAAAGGCGCTGCGAGCTAGGGAAAGCGAGTAATACATGGCGGATCACCGGACTACGTACGGGCTTCGACTGTGGTGGTGGTGGGGTCATGTCTTGGTGAAGAGAGGTTGGCAAGGGTGTCGTATCGAACATTGAGGTCACAGGCATCATCATCACATGCCGGCGATGCGATAGGCGTTATCACAAGTGTATTCGCGGCCATTGGGGCGACGTAAGAAAAGAAGAAACCAACTGGCCCCAAGAACTTTAAATTATCAGTTACCATGCACCTTTTCCTTGATGTGTAGAGAATTTACCATTATTTGTTACAGAAAATTGCATTTAAAATCTTCCATTTATGCTTTTTTCATCGTTTGCACAATATGTTCTTTTACTAAGCTAGAAACACTAATTAGAAATAGTTCCCGCATCATCAAGAACAATAGGGAAGGCTCGAAGTGAATAAAATAATCTAAACGGTTTTGTAATCTATGTGAAGGCACTTCTAAAATTGCCTGTAGAAATATTGAAGGCAAAAGTTCAACTTTTTCACAAGACGGATGTCTATAAACCTATTTAACTTGTGACAACTCAGCCGGTATTTCGTCGCCTACAGCCCAGCTTTCCCTAGTGACCGATAGAGGCGCTGCTATCGATGTCCGCCCGTGCCGCCTAACGGTATGTGCAACAACATATACAGCAACAACAACAACAACCAAGGTGTGCGAATTACTGCAGGCTTCCTGTGAAGTGTGCTTTTGTCGACCAGTCCACTGCATGGGGTTGCTGGCTGAGAGAGGCGGTGGGGTGGGGGGAGTTGCAAGAGAGTGGGCACGGTCTCCTCCGATGCAGATCTGCTGGCCTCCGAGTGCGCCTGCTGCGACGACCTCTGTACAGGGGTGGGTGGAGGGAGCTCTGGGTCGGGGCGGGAGGGTGCGGTCTCCCCGAGGACACCGCTGGCCTCATCTCTGTGCACGACTGCTGCTGCTGCCGGACGAAGATCGTGCATTGGTTCCTCTCGAACTGCGGTTCGTGCACGACGGCCCGAAACTGCGCTCGTGCTCTCGCAGCCCGGGCGCACGTGCATCTAGGGTGGGAGGGGGACAGTAACACTCATCCACGTTTGCCAAACCTTGTAACCCGAAGACACGGTGGCAAAGCCTGCGCCCTTCTTGCGACCGCCTTGAAAGGACACAACATCGTGGTGTTAATGGACGCACCAGAGTGGCACACAGGCGCAAACACGGTCTGACGAAGGCCAGACCGGCGTCTTGCCGTCGTCAGACCGTGCTCAAAGCGCGGAGACAGACACTATTGAAGCGGCCGCCGGGACGAAGGCCGAGTCATCAACAACAGCTTGGCTTACTTAGAGACGAGAGAGCTAGGCATGATGACTTCTGATCGACCCGGCGCCCGCTTCGAGGGCGAACGTGTCTCGCATTGGCAGCGGGAAAATTGTCTCTTTGATATTAAAAGCGATACATATCACTTAAATGGCGAGTGAAGAAGATTGTTTCGCTGCCGGCAGCAAGGCACGTCGTCCTGAGCATCGCGGCGCATAAGAGTTGATATTTACCCTGTACATGGCGGACACGGTTTGGAAGCCGGAACCCTTCTGACGCTTGGCTCCTGCAGTTAGGTAATATCAGTGGCGTGGTCAGGCCAATCTGAGAGAGCTTCATCTAAACATCAGCTTCATTATGAAATCAGCTTTGATTGCCAGCAACGAATCGCAAAGAAAGTTTCTTATGTTAACGTTAACACGAAGAGTTACTCGCTATTTATCATGAAAAGCAAAACACTCGCCAGAACTTGCTCTTACCTACGGAAACATTTCACATTTCTGGTCGTCGTCAATGCCTACAGTACCAACATGACTACCAACAGAAGCATTCATTTCCTAGCTATCAGTGCACGGTATCTTAGTTACCTACCATCCCCCTGACCATGTCGTTCTTGCCCGCCAGAGTTGTTATCCTCCATTGTCAGTTTTCATTACCCCACCGACAACTCCTACCGACTACAAACATGTGCGTTGTGAATAACCAGTATTACCCCCACCCTACTCCTGCAGTATGTAGTGCCTCATGGACAGTCAGTATTGCTCTTCCTATGTTTCGAACGCCTGTTATTATGTATAGTGTTTTGAAGTTGTTTTGTGGTAAGGTGTCATCCCCCTGACCCAAATGACAACATGTGAGTTAGTGTTGGTTTGTGATCATTTGGTACTTTCTTTCCCTTGCAGTTACTCTCCATCAGTGTGTAACTCCATCTTTGTGACAACAACCACCTCCCCTCTTCTGCAGTTATTGTCTGGCAGTGTTCTGCTGTGTTACCATCCCTTATTCCCCTATCAGTGTGTAACCGGCGTACCCTTGCCGCCAGCATCGGCCGGGGCCGACTGGCCCGGGTGGTCGGCGAAGATCTCCACAGCCAGGGCGTTGGAGCCCTTCTTAAACTGGTCAACGACCGTGTCGTTCAGCGGGTCCTTGTTCTTCTCGAGCCAGCCGGTGAGGTTGTACGCCACCTGGGGACGGCAGAGAGCGAGCTGTGATAGTTGGAAGTGGGATGTGGGAAGGAGCTTGTTTCCTTTATGTGGAGCTTAGAGGGTAGTCGTGGAAGCGGGTTGGACTTCAATAGAGTAACGATGGCAGGGCATCGGGCCATCGAGATACCATCTTAAAACTCCTGTTTTGTCTTTAAGCTAAGCATCTCTGTATAAGTCGCATAAGAAGGCAACATCCAAGACCATTCTTTGCGGAGCGATACGTATCAAAGTGCTGCCATCACATCTTTGTTGATGTGTTGAACGACAATTGTTGGTGTTCTGCGTTGCCACTCACGGTTCCAGCGTAATGGACAATGGCGAAGTGAGCCTCCTTCTGTCCCGGCTTGGGCGGCTTGGGCTTGATGAAGCAGGACGACTTGCCGAGGTGGTTGTTCTTCAGCTTCTCCTCGAACGACTTGTCGGTGGCCTTGGGGAACATACTCTCCTCCTCAAGGATGGAGAGCACACCCATGGGCTGAAATGGTTGGGGGTGGGGTGTTACAGCAGCCGGGCCGAATGCTCTGGGGACCCTCTGCGGATGACAGAGCTAATCCGCACTCCGCGCACATATTGTGTCGCGCTTCTGGCAAAAGAGCCGAGGCGGAGATATGAGTCAATATTTCACGAATCGTGCTTGAAAAGCGCTGTCCTTTGCTGCACGAGGGTCTCCAGGCCTTTAGTTTTAGAGCCTTTAATTATCTTTTGGTCTTAATATTTTGACTCGTTTTCAGCTAAGCGCATGCTAGTAAGCTACATTAATCTTGTTGAAATGTGATACTGAGTGAACTTTGATATGACTTCAATAAATCATTTTGCAAACTTTTACTCTTATAAAGCAAATTGAAAACAACATTTTCTAATCTAATCGTGTGCTTTTGCACTTAACAATTAACATTTTCCGGCGATGTGTCTTTTGACAAATTATTGCATGCATTGTTCACCGTAAATCATGCACGATGACATACATAAAGATAATAGTCATGCACATTATCGTAAAATGCGATAAGTATATGCGCCATTCGTAAAGGCTCATAATCCCAAAGACATCTTTTCCTTAGAGAGCATTCGTCATTTCCTCAACGTCTTGCTCGTGAGCTAAAAGAGTAGCATGTATCGCTGGATGATTGATGAGCACATTGATTCCAATTAAATCATCAGCTACCATATACATTTAGGTTTAGCACGTGAAACGTCTTGCAGTCCATATGATCCCTAAACTATAGAAGAAAATGTTTTGGTCCCCAGCACCAATTTTAATAAATTTACATGGCGATTGTGCCGTACTTGTATGGACATTGGATATTTTATCCCAAACCTTATCCTGAGAGAGTTACTCCTGATTTTGTTAAAGAGAAACTAGCAAGCCACCAAGAGGAAACACGGTAGATGCCACGATTAATAAACAAAGACGGACTCGTAACTCAAAGACTGAAAGTGTTTATATCGGTATTTTGAACTACGCAGAGCGCGCTACTACTGACGAAAAAGAACGTGGACGACCAGTGACCACCTTTTTTTCTTGCACAACTCTTGGCGGAGCGTCGTAGACCTCAAAAGGACGACAATGAATAGTTAGCATGCACTGCCTCACCCCAAGTCATCGCCACTTGGGATTAAGGCCTTTCGTTCACCCACCTTCTCCATAAGCTCAATGCAAGCCTGGAGATCCATACCGAAGTCGACAAAGGTCCAGTTAATACCCTCACGCTTGTACTCCTCTTGCTCAAGTACGAACATGTGGTGGTTGAAGAACTGCTGCAGCTTCTCATTGGTGAAGTTGATGCACAGCTGCTCAAAGCCGTTGAACTAGAAAACAACGATTATCGTTGAGACGAAACGTCGCAAGATGTTCTGGAAGATTGCCGCTTGCGGTGGGGTAAAACAGGGCGTGGCACACACTGTGGGAGGGTGGGCAGCACTCGGGGCGAGGGAAGCAATCGGCGGTGTAAAAAGAAATACAGTAGGGCCAGGGCGTACAGAATACAGATGATGCTTTTGTGGTCAAGCTTGCCGGGCGAAGTCGGGTGGGTAGGGGTGGTCGGGTTGCAGAGCACATATTGGCAGCCGGTTGCCGGAACAGCAAGGGGGGGGGGCACATTCGGGGTGAATTTGAGGGCCAAGCGGGAACGGGTGGGGGAGATGGACTTCAACTCCTGCGAGTGGGGGTGAGGCGTCAAGGGCATCATGATACAGCTTGTGATGGGTCAAGAGCAGTCGGGCAGCAGGGGGAGGGGGGGGGCAAGCGAATAAGCTAGCAAGACGATCCGCACTGGTGTCCGATCCTGCTGGGGTTCTGTAAAAGAGTAAGAGTAAACTGGGGTGGGGTGCTTGAGGGTCACAGAGATGTTCCAAGCAGTATATTAGGGAAAGGCAATATTCTGGGAGGGTGAAATGTGTTAAACATCTCCTGGTCGGGTTCCGCTTGGGTTGCTGGTGGATACTGGAGGGCATTCTCACTCCAGCGGTGGGGTCAGGGTGCTGCAAAACAGGGTAAGAACTGCTAAACGTTCTTCATAGCGTGACGGCAATGAGAAAGGGGCAAGCTGGGGTTGATGAGTGCAGAATTCTGGGAAGTCATCCTGCGTTGGGCAACTCGGGGTAGGTATTTTTCGGTAGCGAGGCGTTCAAAGGGCAGGGAACATTGAGAGCCATAACTGGAGAGGTGGATAATTGCTGGTAGCGGTGAATGCAAAAGATGGGCGTTGGTCTAAGTCACTTGCGGGTGAGGTTTTTGGTGGTAGCAGTGAATGCAAAGATTGACGTGGGCTGAAGTCACTCTTGCGGGTAGGGTTCTTTCTGATTGGGTGAAAGGGTAGGTTGAACTCTTGGGCTCAGCATAGATAAGCGCATGCTGTCGAAACAACTGGTGGCCTTTGGCGGGCTTTGTTGTAGTACTGTTGCGATAGTCCAAATCCTTCAATGCTTCGCTTCAGTTGTTGCGATTTTTGAAGTAATTCCTTCGTCTTCATTATTGTCTTCTTCATGCCGTGCGACAGATACCCAAACGGGAAGGGAACGGAATGATGGAGATTTAAATGCAAGCCACAACGGGGTGACAAGCAGTACAAGAAAACTTCAGCAGGTAGCAAAAAGCAAAAGGCGCCTGTTTTCTGGATTTTTTTTTAAATGCAACAGTGATATGCAGAATGTTAGCAGGCGTTTGGGAGGAGGAGACGTGGTTTCAAAGGCAGATGAGGACTCCCTTGGGACCTGGAAGTCCACACAAAGAACGACTGAGCCGCTCTGGAAGCAAACAAAATGTGCGTTTGGATTTTACAGCAGGACGCGAGGGGTTCACACGTAAGCTTCACGCGTTCGCACCTTCTCCATCAAGTGAATACACGCCGCGAGATCCATGCCAAAGTCTACGAAGATCCAGTCAATGCCTTCCTTCTTGTACTCCTCTTGCTCCAGCACGAACATGTGGTGGTTGAAGAACTGCTGCAGTTTCTCGTTGGTGAAGTTGATACAGAGTTGTTCGAAGCCGTTGTACTAAAACGCGACGCAACGAGCGTGTTAGTTACCACAACTTAACCAGCGTCTCGTATGCATAATTGGCGTCCATTTGCCGGGTTCTCCTGTGCTATTCTAAGAGAACACTAAAATGCCAGACAGGCAGACGGGGAAACCATTCACGATTAAACTTCTTTGGCATCCATGAGTGGACACAACACGATTATGTTTTTGCATGCATGTCGCTCTAATAAGAGTTCCTGAAGTTAGGACGTCTCGAAATTTCCACATCTGGTGTCGGCTCGTGGTTGCCAAAGTCAACTATGCTATCGACATTCCACATGCACCATCCAAACGTTTGGTATGGTAGTGTGCTTTATATCCTGTCAGACGATGCTAAACATCCAGGCACTCCATGAAGTACGTTGTGGCTACGCAAAGGCTGCTGACTGGTCTGCAGCACACATCTTTCACTATTATATAGATGCCGACTTTGTTAACCGCATGCCACGAGCGTAGAAGTAGCAGCCAGTTCTGCGATCTGAAACTGCAAACTACCATGTCAACACTACAATTCAGCAAGTCGGCATCCACTTTGCGATGCAAGCAAACATGCCCGGTTACGCCGCATGCCCTTCCGATGTCGTCTCGATGACCTGGACCTGTAATTACCTTCTCCATCAACTCAATGCAAGCTTGCAAGTCCATTCCGAAATCGACAAACACCCAGTTAATGCCTTCCTTCTTGTACTCTTCTTGTTCAAGTACGAACATGTGGTGGTTAAAGAATTGCTGCAGCTTCTCGTTGGTGAAGTTGATGCACAGCTGCTCGAAGCCGTTGTACTGGGTGGTGGTTTGTCAGAGTCAGAAACATGGTCATCGAGGAGTGGAGATATACCCGAAGGATCTTAGGATGATGAGGTCGAAGGATAAGGTGCTGTGAGCTTCGCGTGTCAGAGTTAGCACCACGATGAACACGGGAGATGACGATGGCACAACTACATCAGAACAGTGAGGAGGGATGGTGCCGCGTTCTTCTGGCACGGCTGAAAAAGGAAGTCTGGAGCATCACGAACTCAGCAGCGTCACTCCTGAAAAGAGAGTGCTGAAACGAGGGAGTCATCTTGTAGCTGAAGATCGACGGTTAGGCCTGTGAACAGTTGTCAGTGTTGGGTCGGGTTGGAGTTTCGAGCACAAGGAATCGACACATTTCATTGCACAAATGGTATCGCTGTCTTTAGTACCTATTTCTTTTACAAACATATTGATGGCCTATAAGATGAATGGCTTGCAATTTGGTATGGAAAAAACCTATTCCGAGCGTGGCTCATCAAGAAGCTCATCGAGAGTGGCTTATTATATGTGAACAATTAAAGATTGAAGCCTGTGTGGCATGAAATAAGAAGGGAGTTATAGCCAGCTACCTGGAAGCAGGCACTACATGAATATGATATCCGATCCTTTCCAAACTTATTTCCTATCACGCTGCGAGTCAAACTCACGTCGAAGATCTCAAAGCCGGCAATGTCGAGCACACCGATGAAGTGAGCGCGCTTCTGCTTGGTGTCCAGAGTCAGGTTCACCTTCTTGACCAGCCACTTGAAGAGACGATCGAACATCGCCTTGGCCATGGCACCGATCGAGTAGTTCACCTGAGTGTTTGAGAGGAACGGGTAAGATCATGGCTGTGCGTTCGCTCGAGTTCGTTGCATGAACGAGCATTAAATGATTTAGCTTGGTAGATACTCCCAGTATTTCCTGTTTTATTCCTAAAGACATATAGAGGCCAAGCTTACGTGAACGTCGTAGAAGTCAGTCTTTCCTGTAGAAGATAAATATATAGATATGCTAAGCAGACACGTGCATTGACAGCTGTTGCGCTTTCGATCCGCTCCAGCTCGCGTTTCTCAGAGTGCACCTCTCACCTGGTCCTTGTTACGGCCCTGGGTGACGAACTCGTTGCCGACCTTGATCCTGGGCTTCAGCAGGTTCGTGTACAGCATCTGACCGTCGACGCCGATCAGCTTGGCGACGCGCTCACCCTCCTGCGAACGGAAGAAGTGGGGGACGGGGTGTTAGGGTGCGTCGAGTGCAGGCTCGAGTATTGTTTTTGAAGTAGCTGAAAGCAATACTTATGCTGATGAAAAGCGTTTCTCAAGAAGGTGAGAGGGAAACTCGGCGGCTGTCTTTGCTGATTTGGTGATGGCATGGGTTCTGTTCGAATTTTTTCCTGAATCTGAAATGATGCTGTTTCGGCATTAATAATCGCCTGTTCTGCAGCTCCCAGTGAAAGCGGGAGAAACCCCTGCTTACACTGGCTGCAATTGATGGTCACATTAATAACAGCTAGAAGCGGAAATTTCGAAGTAGCACCTGGAGGTGGCCATATTGGAGCAGTCCGTGGGCGTGGCCATGTTTTGTCTACTCACAGCGGTGCCGTCAGCCTCCGCCTGCTCCTCGCGACCCTTCTGCTTGAACTTCATCTCGCCGATGTGCATGACGGCAGCGGTGATCTTGTAGATGTCGTTCTTCTCCTGCTGGCTGAAGTTCAGCACGTCGAAGGCGGTCTGCGCCGGCAGTTAGGTCAGGTCAGAGGTCATGACAATTGTGGAGTTCAAATGAGATAATGAGAAATTCACAAGGAACTGAGATAGTGCTTCGTTGACTAGGATATAAAGAATCTTTTTTAGATCGCTGGTAGATGGGTATTTCATCTAACCGTGTGATGATGATGTTGCGATATTAAGTTGTCATCATATTAGATTGTCATATAAAGTTAAACAGGTCATCAGTCAGTGATAGATATACGAACATTTAGGTAAAGTGAAGAACACACATTGAGGCTTGAACTGTCATTTCGTACTGAGCTTGGATATTATCAACTCAAAAACTTGACCAAACATCGCTTACCTATAGGTTGAACGCACAAAGGACATTCCGTGATGGGTTATGGGTTAAAAATTGTTATGTTTTTAGTAACGCTGGTCACGGGGACTCCTGGTATGAGGGTCTCATGCGTAGGTATTTAGATGTGCAAAATATGTACACATTATATTTTCAGTGCACTTATAATTGTAACTAAATAGGTACATGCAAAGTGGAAGCAACTAAGCTTAAGTTTTGTTTTTAATAGGACGAAAGGCATTTTTAGGCTGTTGCTAACTACAGATAGGTACGCCTCATAGTGTTGTGGTGACTGGTGAAGCTGCGCTATTCGGCTGTTGTCGACAGGAACTGAGATACTTCCTGGCTACTACAGATCACAGTATTTTTTTAAGTCTAAAACTAACGAGGATACCCATTCCAACCAGTGCTGAAAACTACGTCCATTCCAACTACGGGTCTTCCTTTCTTCAATTGGCTTAACATGCTAAAATTTTAATACTTGGACAAGGATCTGCGATGAGTCATACAACCCATTTTCTACGACTTAATCTGTAGGAACAGTCGCTGGCGGGCTGAAATACCCTTCTTTCTACCACGTCAACTGCTTCTTTCTACCACGCTCAAATACACTTGCCAAACCAGCTTACATCGGTAAAGGTCATTTCCTCGCCGTCGTCAACGCCCGGGATGAAAGTTTTGCCCTGGGACACGTAGTGGTAATCGTGGATGTCGTCGCTAAGGAGACAGTCCTCTGCAGAATCGCAAACAAAATGGCGTTAGCGCGATGTAAAATGTATCAGCGCCTCTGGTTTCAGGGTCATTCTGCTAGTTTTTACTAGTGTTTTGTTTCTGGATCGGAAGAATGATGAAAATGGAGAATAATTGAAATGTGTTCGTAATTTCCAAAAAGGTAGAGCGTTACACAGGTAATTGTTTTGCTGTTGTGAGACTTCGTCAATCGTTTGCTATTGGAGTGTTATGACAAGATTTTGCATGTTTTTCGCATGCCGGATGCCGGTTGATAACGGGAAAGGAGGAACCTGAATCTACTTGAAGTTGTTGTGCCATGATCGTCAAAGGGCTAACTTGTATTATTTCTTTCGAATTTGAAGTTGAAGTGCAATGAGCTGAGGGAAGCAAGTTAGCGAAAGCAGATTTGTGTTGAGTAGTCGGGCGAAAAGGCATTGCAAGTGTTACGTTGAAGCGCGACACATTTCAACAGATCAAAGCGGCGAACGATGCGCAGGGGACACGGATCAAGACAAGCGTGAGCAAGTTGAGAGGACAATTGTCGACGCCATCGCCCATCACCCAGTGTCTGTTAGAAGCGATCAGCTTGGTTAGTCACATATACACCGGCTGGAACTGATGGTATTAGTCCGGAGGGGTATCTCAGAGCTCCTTCTTCGCACTCACATCCGTGAATACCAACTCCTCGGCGTCGTCAACATTGGGAATGGTGGTCTTGCCCTGACTGACAAAGTGGTAGTCGTAGATGTCGTCGCTGAGAAGACAGTCCTCTGCACAAGGGGCGATTCTAGTTACCGGTGGTACGAAACGGCTATGAGGCGGCTTTGGTACGAACTGAGAGGTACCAAGGTCACAACACGACTACATCGAATCGTGATTATCATGCTATAACTACAATAAGCTACAGGAAATGTGCGAGAGGCCGAGAGGCGTGACCAACCCTTTCCAGCCTTGATAGGATGTTGACCTGTTCTGCACTTCCAGAGACGTGAACATCTTCAAGTGCTGCAGTCTTTAATCTATGTAACTACAATGGGACATAAGCTCGATGCTAGCTTCTACAGGCCATGCTGAAGTAACTTGAAATCTACCAACAGCCAACCTTATACCCTGTAAAATGTGATGGGTTGACCCGCTTCAACCGGGATTGCATACCTATATCTAATGCCTCTGCTGATTGTATGTACACATCACCCACCACAAACATTCACAATGTTTTCTTTGGATGCTACATATCCATTATCCAACCACACATCTCGAAGCCATGGAACTCCTCATCCTCGACATCACGTGCCATCTATTGAAACTCACTCTTGATGGAGGGAATGGCTCCGGACATCATCTGGTAGAAGATATGGTAGGAGCGCTCCAGCGGCTGCTGCGAGATGACACGCGCCTTCTCTAGCAGGTAGGTCTCGATGTCGGCGCCGGCCAGCTTGCCGGCAGTGCCGAAGTGGATGCGGATGAACTTTCCCTGGGGTGGAAGAAAGAGAAGGTTAGATGAGCGAGGTGATGATTCGCTAGAAGGTGTTTGATAGTTTGGGAGTTAGGCTTCCGAATCTCACTATTTCTGAATCGAGAACTCAACTAAGTCAAAATGCGTTCAGCATTACACACTCAATTCGATAAGACTAGTTTCGAATCTTTTCATGTTGATCTAGCTTGTACAAGAAATCAAGATCAGTGTCTCTCAAATTGATTGAAGAGTCACCGCTCAGCTACGGTAGCAAACTCAGCTAGGGTATTTTAATGAAAAACAATATCAAATTCTTATCTGTATTCAATGTAAACATCATTGAATACAGATAAGATGCGTTTACATTGAATACAGATAAGAATTTGATATTGTTTTTCAGCTAGGGTAGCTGAGCTACCCTAAAAACCCAGTCCACGTTTGCTGTTGTTTGTTTGCCGACCCCGACCACTCACGAAGCGAGACGAGTTGTCGTTACGGGTGGTCTTGGCGTTGCCGAAGGCCTCCAGGACGGGGTTGGTCTGGACGACCTGGTCCTCCAGGTTGCCCTTGCCATCATCCTTCTTCTTGCCGGAGGCACCGACGTTGGCGAAGTACGCGATTACCTTCTTTGTGTTCTCAGTCTTTCCGGCACCGGACTCACCGCTGGGGGTGGAGAGATGAGAGTCGGTACTTTTGGTTCACGCGAGACTACGTCTTTCAGAAAGTACATGTGTTTGCGTGAGAAAAGTGCGGAGGTCTACACGTCAAATAAACGTATTCGGTGTGAATTTAGCGTAAAAAGGAAGGTAGTCGAAATTCGGAACGTCGATTTGAAAAGAGAGCACGTTCGAGATGCTTGGCGAGAGAACGAGATGTGGAGGGAAGTTTTGTGGATTTAGTGCTGTCGACTGAGACTAATGAGGTAGGCATGACTTACCAGGGGCGGATCCAGCATTTTGCCAAGGGAGGGGCTATTCCGAATCGGGGGCCCCCCATCGATGGGGGCCCTACCTACCCCCAAAAGTTTAAGCCTGGATTTCGTCCACTTTATTTTTGGGGGCCCCCTATCATGCTTTTTTTGCAAAAAAAAAGAAAATGAGAAAGTCGCCCGGGGGGGCGCTATAGTCCCTATCGCCCCCCCCTGGATCCGCCCCTGCTAGGAGGCCTTGTATGTGAACTAGGAAGCCCTCTGTGCAGATGCGAGCGCAGGCCCTCAGTACAGACTTGGAGACCCTTTGTGTGGATGCGAGTGGAGGCCCTCTGTGGAGATTAAGAGGTCCTGTGTTGGCGAAGAGGATATCTGTGCAGGCTTGGAGTCCCTCTGTGCAGGATAGGAGACCTTCTGTGTGAGTTAGGAGGCCCTCTGTGTTGGCTAGGAGGCCCTTTGTTCGGATGCGAGTGGAGGCCTCTGTGTAGGCTAAGAGATTTTGTGTTTGTTAGGACATCTGTGCAGGCTTGGAGGCCCTCTGTGCAGGTTAGGAGGCCCTGTAAAAGTGGTCATCTCTGTGAGTATAAGAGACCTCCAAGTTATGAAAAGCTTTACCAATCTTCTAACAAAGAAGTCTTCTCAGCTAGTCTTCTAAGAAATAACTAAGTGGGTAGGTTAAAAAAAAAACTCATCGGATTTCGGCCACTTTATTTTCAGGAGGCCCCCTTTTCAGCTTTTTAACTTTTTATTTTATTTTTGAAAAAAATCGGCCAAGGGGGGGGGGCCATGGCCCCCATGGCCCCCCCCTTGTATCCGCGCCTGTGACTTACATAGGTCTTCCTACTCAGCCGAATGATGTGATCACTTTTGCATGCGCCTGAATGTTTGATTCTCGCACTTATCGTTAGACATAGATTAGGCATGCGCCGCTGCTTTTTGTCTTTGTTAATTAGACATTTTGTACTGTAAAGCCTGAAGGTCATCTTGGATTAAAATCCATTCAGAAGCAGTCGTATTATTCATTGTAATGCTTGATGGCGGGTAACAATAGTTGCCAGTTGCCACAATGAATCATTTCAGTGATTTTTTGTGTGCGATGATATCTTAGTGTGTGCTGGATACTTACGTAATCAGCATAGACTGGTTCTCGGCGTCTGAAATGAAGAAAAAATACGTCAGACATTTTGTCCATTCCGATCTTGCGGGACTTGCATAATGCATAATGCGAGCAAGATCAGTGTGCAGTAGTTTCATTTTTGTTTAAATCTCTCTTGACATGTCGGATTTTGTTCCCTCTATCCTATGAAGGTGTCATATGGACAATAGCATCCGCTGCTTTCCAACCGATTGTTGCCAGTGACAGTCAGTTGAGGTAGGTTGCTGCCTCGCAATGTTAGCAAGCCTCAGCGCCTAAACAAATATTGATCTTTGTAGAAAATCGGAGACCTGAAAGTGATCGTGTTTGCATTGATTCAATTCATTTTCCAACAAAACGGGTGGTTTGATTACTTCCGTCCGCGGGAGACCCTTCTCCTAAAAACATTGATACAGTGATACAACCATTGACCGCGGTCCCGCAGCCGCGGTAATTTCTCAGCGGTAAGTGTTCGCGATGGACCAAATGGTTGGCTGCCAAGTAGCGGCTCTGTGGTTTCGTCCCCAATGGCGGAGCCCCGGCTACATGGCACGGCTGTCCGGCGCGCCGGCCAAGTCGCCCAGACTCGGTGACACGCCGCGCGCGCGCCCGGCCGCGCCAAAAATAGCGCGCGAAAGCCGAGCCGCGCCACGCGCCAAATTTGGGTCGGCAGCTGACGACGGTGGGTCGGGTCGAAAACCGCAAACGAATCCGGAAGTGATGACTGAATGTGCGAAAATGACTGAATCGGACATGGATGAAAATTTGTGTGAAATTCGCAATGTTGTCTGTCAATCTATCAATAAAGGGAAAAGCATTTTAAAGTGCAAAGTGAAAATATTTTTTCAACGGAGGAAGGGAGCGGAGATTATACGTGTACGACTGATAACAAAATTCGTATGAAGCTTTGCATTATTGTTTTCTGGGACAACTTTCCCTAATGTTCCCACTCAGCGAACCTATACTCACTCATTGGTAACTCCCACCAGCCACCCATGTTCTCCACTGCCGACATGTTCTCCAACTTACTGGTCATCATGTCGGTGTAGGCGCCGTCGGAGATGGCGAAGATGTGGGGCGGCACCTCATTGCGCCTGCGGCCCTTGTAGATGTTGATGGCGCGGTTTGTGTAGATGGGGAACCGCTTGTACGGGTTGATGGCCACACAGAACAGGCCGGAGTAGGTGTAGATGAGCTTGATGAAGTAGCGCTGCTTCAGGTTGTTCAACACGGAGGCGTCGTTGAGGTAGGTCAGGTTGGACATGTCCTCGCATTTCTCGTACTTGGGAGGGTTGACCTGCTGCACCTGATCCTTCTTGAAGTTCTTCTCCTGTGGGAGGAAGGACAGGAGAGATGTCAGCGCGGTGGCTCGACGTCAGACTCCGTGCCTTTACGGTGTTTGAAATGTTTGAATGTTGACCTCTTATATAAATCTGCTTTCGGTGGAGTTTTCCTTAGAACTCTAGGTGATTGAATCTAGCTAGAAAGCCAGGGCTTTTCATTGACTACATACAAGGCTTTTTTCCTACGCAAACCGATCTCCACATGAAGTTTGTTTCCAAGAGTTCCAAGATTCTAGCGCTAAGACTCAACCAGACTTTCCTTCTAGTCGCGTTAGATAAGTACTGTCGATGGCTAACGTGCCCACAGAAGGCAGCACGTCAATGGACATCTCTTCACCAAGAAAGACACCCTCATCATAGTTGCCGCCCCGCCATGACCCTCCTTTGAACCGCCTTGCCCCTGGCCGCTTCACGCACCTCTCCGTTCGGCAGCTGCACGGAGACCAGGTCTCCCTTGGTGCCGACGATCTTGCCATTGACGAAGCCCTCCTGCTCGTCGGGAACCCAGCACGAGGTCTTGGCGTCGAACGGCTTCGTCTGGTCGATGCGCTTCTGCTCCAGCGACACGTACCTGGCGGAGGAGGGGTCAGGTCAGATAAGGTCAGGTCAGACGACGTTGAGAAATTGGGAGATTTTGGAGGGATGTCCAATTTGATCTGGTAGGAAAAGAACGTTGTAAATGCTTCACAAGGAACGAAGAAAGACATTACAAGAACAAACTGCAGGGATTCGCCATGAAATGCGGGGATTGAATTAACGACCGGTTTCAGGTCTAAATTTAGTTTTTTTTTTTTTAGTGAAGTGGAGACTTGGCACTTCCCTGATTGTAAAAGTCTATCAGGCCTGGCAATTTCTAACACTATATTAAAGAGCTGAAAGATAAACTGCTTGATAAGATGGGAGGGGTGAAAGGGACGACATTTTTTAGAAAAGGGGCTGTGCTTGATGTCAGAGGCATTGGTGATGCCCGTTAGTTCAAAAGACATCCCAAGAGAGTGACCTGTTCTGGGAGCAATTCGGATTAGTCCCGCGCTCCTGACGTATAGTGATCTATTGGATTCATGAAATGGTCCGAATAATGCTAGACCGATTCAGTGGGATGCATGTTCATATTCATTGGGATCGATATCGGTTTGGAGACAGATCAAAGTGCGATGAGCCAGGCCAAGACTGTCTAGCATGTTAAGAAACGGATCAGCTCGAATGAGATCAGGCTGGGGTCGTACTTAACGCTAGGGCGGAATTTTGTCAGGTCAGAGTGGTGTTCAAAGGTACGCAGACGGGTCAGATCAGGTCAGAACGGTACTCACATGTACCGGGACTGGGTTTGTTCAGACTTCAGAGTGATGTAGAGATGGATCAGATCAGGTCAGGTCAGCGGTATTTACAGGCACGGAGAGAGACCTGGTCGTGTCAGGTCAGAGCGGTACTCACAGGTAGTGAGAGGGGTCTGGGTTGCCGGTCCGGTCAGGTCAGATCAGGTCAGGTCAGAGCGGTACTCACAGGTAGGGAGAGGGGTCTGGGTCGTCAGCCGGGTCGGTCTTCTTCGGCGGGGCGGGCATGGCGGCGACTTGTTATCGGCGGACGACAAGAGTCGGTGGCGGCTTCGACTCAGACCAGACCCGACGCTAGGAGACCTCCCTGCGGAAACACACGTGCAAAACGTCAGTATGCCGCCGGGGTCGGTTCAAATCCCGCTGGCGGCGATTTTGTTTGTTGTTCTTATTTTTTATCAGATTGTGAGCAGGGATTGTGAGTTAATTTCAGTTGAGAAGCTGTTGGTAGACAAGATAATGCTGCTGAGTGCTGATTTCATGCACTTTGAGTGTTAGCTTGCAGTCCTGCTTGCTAAGTTTCAAAGAGTTGTTTCTCGCTCAATTTTTATATGTCTTCTGGTGAGATGTTACAATCACCTAAATCGGTTGTATCTATATCTTTTTTTAAACGGCTTTGCCTCTCTGCGTAATTTACATCACCTCCCGCAAAACAACGTCTATTTAAACTTGTCAGTAATTCTCCACCTTTTCAGTCTATCACTGGCCACCGTCCTATCGAACCCCCTGCGGGTGCACAGAGTCGCTCGTGGCCCTCCAACCACCTCTATCCCGTCCACCGTGGCCAGCGTCACCCGATCCGGTCCGCTAAATTTACCCTCCGTCGCAGTCGACGGGGCCACATCGCTGAACGGCTGCCAGCGAGGCCCGGCGACGGGCGCGACGATGGCGACGGCCACGAAATTCCTCGCGGACTGGCCCGGAACTAGCGCCGTTAGGGGGCGGCGAGAGATAGCCAACGATAGCAAATGGAGAATAGAATACTCGTACAGATACTGGCAGTGTGGGCTTGAGTTTCAATTTACTCAAAACATTGACTTCTTTCTACACTGTTTTGCCACTTTTGCGTTTTTGATTTTTTTTTATGTATGAATATTGAACATTCACATAGTTTTACAGCTTCTTCATAGTCATTGGTTTGCTGGTAGAATATTCCAACCTCTTGCCTATACAATAAAGTTAAATGTCCTTTTGCTAAGCTTGATTACGGCGAAATAGTGCATACCTAAGATGTTTTAGGTATAAGTAGCATCCCGCATAAATTAGTCAAAACATTTTCGAAAACGTCAAAAAAACCGCGATGTTAAATTATTTAAATGATAATTTAAATAATGCTGCTCAGTAAATCTCTGCTCAGTAAATCTATGACGTAAAATCCGCTTTCACTTTGGTGTTTAAACGTTTTTCCTTCTGTGAATCTTTCACCACGCATTCGATCATTTTGGCAATCATTAGTTACAGTGTTACTGGAGAACAATAAAAACGAGAATACATGAAAGATGATAAACCAGATCAATCAACGGTAACATGTAACAAGAAACTACTACATTCATGACATGTTTGGTAAATCTCTAAGTTGATAAAGTAACTCAGAGGGCTTATCGTTGTGCGCATCTTATCAGTTTAACATGCTTCCATCACCATGGTAAGTGAAGTACCCAGCTTATTGTTTTGGGACCGATTTTATGCACATTTATCAGATACCATTGCCAATCACTTATAAAATATAAATAAAATTTCAATTTGTCAATGTTAACTTAATATGAAATTTCAATAAGATGAAATGTTCTTTTTCACGTTTACCTAAAACATTAGGGAGTCACTCACGGCTTCATTGCAAGCTCTTTTATCATATTAACGTAATTTAGCGTGGCTACGTAGCGTAATATAACAACATAGCCTGTTATCAATGCACCTATAAATACACTACAAAAAACTGCTCAATGCGATGTAATGTCGCAAAGTGCAACGATACATGTCGATTTAAGTAAGCAAGTCATAGAACCAATAGTGTTTGCCTGGTTTAGGCATGCTGCATCTATGCAATCACAGTTTCAGGTTTGCCGACGGGTTTCTAAGTAAACCAAAAAACGTTTACTAATGTAACTATCACACAACTTGACCTGCGGGCATGCGTTCCACTATTTATCCTACATCATTCACTGGCTGTGGTGTGTTTCCAATCATTCACTTCCTGTTGTCTGAAATCAGTACCACTTATCACATACACACTATATTACATCTATTCTACAACGTTCACGGAATCACGACACCATCTGATTCGTTTCAATGTCCATGCATTCTCGACCGTACCACACGAGCACTCAAAATACTCCGAGAGACGACACAACTACTTGGATGAGGCCCCGGCGGATCACCGATGCCAAACGCAGGCCAAGGGTCTACGGTTCCTGCAGGGGTACTGCAAGGCTCTGTCACTGCACCACTACTATACGTCACTGTCACACTGTGCTCCTGTCGGCGAGCCGCCGGTGAGCTCCACGGTATTTCGCACGCGCTCGCGCCTTCCACTTACGTTCGGGGACCGGTTCTGTGACTTCTGACCGGGTCACCGGCGACTTTATAGCCTCAGGACATCCGAAACCCGGCACGACCCAGCCGACGGACGACAGCTGTTGTCTCGCAAACGGTGATTGGTCCGTCGGCCGGCCGTCCACCATTGGCTAACGCTGAAGCGGACCAATAGGCGCGCGTGTCTCTGCGGGGCGGTGAGTCAGGCAGGTGGGGGAGGTTTGACAGCCGATGGTATGACCGGCATTTGGGCCATCGGTGACCGTGTGGAGACGGTCCTCTCGTTCCGTCACCGGGAAACGGCACGGCCCGGGTCATCCTAGGGTCAGTAGGGATGACCGGT
Source organism: Amphibalanus amphitrite (assembly GCF_019059575.1). Classification (NCBI taxonomy): domain Eukaryota; kingdom Metazoa; phylum Arthropoda; class Thecostraca; order Balanomorpha; family Balanidae; genus Amphibalanus; species Amphibalanus amphitrite. The sequence goes on along the minus strand of NW_024882863.1, from coordinate 104,497 downwards.
CAGTGGACCCGCTCAGCTGGGCTCTGGGTGACCTTTAATGGCGCGGCCGAGGCGCTCCAGGGGTCTGGAATCACGCCGAGAGAATGGCGTAAGAAGCTACATAACATTTTTTTTTTGTCAAATGTTATCTTGTCAAAGAGTTCAATTACATGTCTTATCTTCCTATCTCTCAAACTACCTGCTTAGTATTCAAGCTGTTCCGAAAAGCCAACCAATCTGAGCTCAAGTATTTATCAAGGCTAGCGTTCCTCGATCACTGAAACATAACCGCATTCAACACAACAGCTAGTCCAGTAACCTTTGTCTTTTAGATTAGAACATGTTTTTAACTCACACGTGTAACTTACAAGCAGCGCGATTGTTTAGCACAAGACTTTTGTTGGGACTTTGAGCACATTCACTGCTAGGTCAGGTGCGTCTAGGTATACATTTCTTAATTCAGTGAGATTTGTGGTCGATTGAACAATGCAAACATGTTTCGATCCATTTCACAGAAAACGTTTACCCAGAGCTTAGTCCAATGTTATGAAAGTAAACTTACATCTCGGTAGGTGAAGGAGGGGTCAATATTGAACTAGCATTCCATTACATGTTCGAAAATATGTCGGATTGAATCATTGATCGATTTACGGGCATGCCGCTGCAATTTCACAAACACTGGTTCCAATCCTTTAAACACTGAACGTTAAATTGCGGACGGTGTGTTTTACCGATGTAAGATTATCATGTTTCTTTTATTAACAGACGACTAACTTACGCGATATGGTAACATGGGCTGAGAATGCGTAACAACATGAACATTGAACACCAATCAGTTTTCAGCATACGAGTCTTTTAAGGTTTTTCAAGAACATCGCCAGAACGTGAGGACGAGCTTGGCAGATTTGAGCCATACATATTGTTGCTAAGTTTTGGAGCTCGGGCACATATTCGTGATCAGGGCCTACGAATGCATGCTTTATGACGTCATGTGTCTTAAGTCATTTATGTTTGTTAAACGTCACCTGAGATGTCTTGAATATCACCTTTTGAATAAAAACGTATGACCATCTGAAGCTTTTGGTAATGCAACTAACATGTTGCCATTTATTCGGAAGTGATTCACTAACATCCAAAGCCTAACATCCAAACATCCAAAGTTCATGGACCTGACGTAGGTATTAGTCATCGGTTAACTACAGACTTTCATTCCATTGCCTTAGCTTCCTGTCATGGAAAGAAATTTGCTTTGTTTATTTTTGTGAAGTTCAAGCTCACCCAGGGACCGCACGAGAGGGGGAGGGGAGCTCGTCTCGCCGCCGGTTGAAAGTAGAATAGACTTCCGGAAAGTCCATCTTCGCTGTCAAACTGCTTAAGTGCTTGGCTCTGATCTCGTGTTTTTCACAAGTTTTTATTTAATATTTATAACTGTAATAGCTTGCAGCTCGCATTCTATTCCTACTTAACTTCTCATTTTCTTAAATTGGCTTGGCCTCAAAAGTCCCTCACCTTTTTCATCTCCTGCTCCCCTCTACGCTTATTCTAGTATATACCGTATTGCATCTATCAGATCAGAAAGCAGCCTGGGATGGTAGATAGGGGACAGGGAGGGGTTGTTACTCGACTGTCAGCCGCTGCCGCGACAGTGGAAGGAGACACAGACTGTGACGTCACTGGGGGAACGTCACAGGTAGGTGTCAGGAGGGGGGGGGCGGAACGTCACAGAGGGGCGTCTGGAGGGGGCGTCACGGGGAGCGGCGGCTCGGCTGGGGGGGGGGGGAGGTGACCGGTCGGTGTGATGGGTGCTCCGTCACACTGCCCGCCACTGACGGTTAGGGCGGCCAGAGACGGCGGAGGCATGTCGAACCACTGCCAACGGACGGCCGACCGGACGGGCAAGGCGGCGGGGCCGGGGGGGGGGGGCATAGGCACAGAGGTGGACACGCAGGCACCGGAGGTATATGTGATGCTCTACTCTGTGATGGGTACCTAACAGCACGACCTACTGGAGTGGCGAGTAGGACCTAAGTCAAGGTGATTGAGCGTAGTTTTCACGCTGAAAGGGTGTTTATTTTTAAATTTTGTTGATAATGTTTCATTAATGCTTCATTTTTCACTATATATTTATATTGATCTTATTTTCTTTTTTTATTTATACTTTATGCTCAGTAGAAATATTTGTTTTATTTAGATATACCCAAAATTCGACCCTTCAATGATCAATCCCATGATTGGTTTATTGCTCGGAAATTTTGCTCATTCTTATTGATCAGTGTCAAGAAGCAAAACATTTTTTTTCTCGTCAGAGCTGTAGCACTGACCAGTATTCGCCATAGACCACATAATCCCAGTCCAGTTCGGCCCAGGGCGTGTTCACAGGCCGGCCCAGCCCGAACCCGTTCATGATAAAAATGCCACCCAGCCCAGCCCAGCCCGTCAAAAATAAGTTGATTCAAAAAATAAATAAATTTGTTGAATTAATTTCAGTCCATTTAATTCATTGCCATAACGTTATTTATATGTCATTTAGTTATGGAATTAATTTCAGATCATGCAATTGATTGTCTTAATAATAATCTGCATGTTATCTAGTTATGGCATTTATCTCCGGCGCAATATCTGAATCCATTTTAAAGTTCTTGGGCCGGCCCATCCACATCACGATGGGCTTTGATCCTTCATATTTGAGGGCCCAGTCCAGCCCGTAGCCCAGCCCAGTCAATGGTCCTGGACTTCTGTGGGCTGGCCCGGCCCTTGGCGAACACTGGTCCTGACAACTCGTATTGGAAAATGTTTTTTTTACGTTTGAAGCGTCAGTGCGACATCGTTTCCCTCAACGGATGCTGTCACAAAATGGTGCTGAATATAAAACGTCGTCGTCTCTGTTTTCTTCCTGCGTGTTCTGTTGACGCTTTACAATAGATTAAATGACACCATCGGCGTTATACCTACCCAACATCGATACTTTTTCGATCTATCGACTATCGTTAGAAATCTTAGATGCACTATCTCTTATCGGGTATGTTACGTAAACTCGCTCACTAGAAGTTTCGGAATTCCTGTATCTGGCCGTCGGGTTTGTCCGGGTGGCCGGTACGGCCGCGGCTGTCGGGGACGCCGCTCTGGCGACGCGCCCAGGTCTATTCTGGCCGTCCTGTCGCCACTGCCGCCGCCACAGACACCGGTACTGACGCCGACACCGGTACTGACGCCGACACCGGTACTGACACCCACCGGCCACTGCCACCCAACTCTTCGGCAGACGCACAGCCACCTCCAATCGAATTCAGTGATGCGTGTATGTATATTCGTTTCAAAGAGATGTCCTTGGATGTTCATCATTTCTTTTCTCTGGGAGTGAGACGGGAAACATAACGCTGCTGAGGTATCGGCCCCTCATGTCCATTGCCATGGATCGCCAAACATCCCAGTTTGCCTTTCTTTTGAGCTGTGACAAATTATATGTGCCACGCAACGCAACTTCCCTCTGCACCGATACTTTGCATTACTTCACGCTTGATTCACACGCTGCTGCCCCGTTCGGCATCAGTAACTGAGGCGGACCGCCTGTGAGATGGACTGTGCCGCCGTACAGACCTGCGCGGCGGTACAGCCTACCCCGCAGGCTAGTCTGCGCTGGCGGCGGAAGACGGCTGCGGCTGTAAGGAATATTGCGCCGCTGAGACTGAGGAGAGGAGAAATGTTGAAAATGTCACGCGGTGAGTTTAAATTTGCTGTGGCTGTGACACCGAAGGCTCGCGGATACGTCTATGAAAATGAAAGTAACAGTGCTTATTCGTGAATCCCATTTTCCAATATAACATTTGCCTGTCTTATTTCAGACTCTCTACTCCTCCCCATCCCGCCAGACCAGGGTCAGCTTGGTGGCAGAGAGCTTCACTCAGAACAGGTGAGCTGCGGAGCCCAGACCGGCAGTGAGTCAGCCAAGGGGTGGACCGGCCTGGGTTTATCTTGGCACTGGCATGTCGCAGTGGCGTGCGCCGGTACCCCGCGGTATGGGACCCAAAGTGGCGGTCACCGCCGTTGCACTGCGGATGCGGCTGTGACTGGAGATATGCATCTTAATAACTTGGAAACGAGCCGGCACAGACAGGCATGGATTTCAATGAACTAATAGATTAATTGATCTCGATGACCTTTGCGTTGCTTTCTAAATAAACATCAGCCTGGACGTTCTGTCCGAAAGTCACCTAATTTTCCGACATTCTTTTTCGTAAACGGCCTAAAAACCTGGACACTGTCAATGAAATGCCACTGTCTCCACAAGGCCTCTATCGCTCTGACTCATGACTATGCCGTTTTTTGCTTCAGGGCCTTCCGCCGGGTGTCTCGTTAAAAATGTGGCCGCCGTTGACACTCGGCGGCGGCGCCCATCCAGCGACCAGGCGACAGGCTGGCTTAGGCGGTCGGCGAGTGTCGGACGATGGTAAAGGAGAAGAGAATGCTGGGCGTGGGCCAGCTGTGAAAAACTCGAGAGGGAGACTGGAGAGCAAACGAGGAAGAAAAGGTTGAGAGGAGCTTGAGCGCATAAATGCACGTTGTCCGTTGTTAGAACCGCGCCGTGCTTGTGGTCTGAATTTTTCGTGGAGTGTTGGGTGTATGTGTGCGGGGGGGGGGGAGTTGAAGGAACCTTTGGGTCGTTTTTAATTTGAAGGATTCTCCTACTCGATGTTCGTTTCTTTGTTTTCAGATTCCTGCATCGGTTCGCCGTATTATATAACGCATTGAGCAATGAGCGTACTCATCAGTGGATATATCATCGCCTGAGAAGCCATAAGTTCACGTTACCTACTGATAACTTCTGATTGATGACTGAAAAAGCGGACCGAAATTTGAATGTTGATAAGCCAAACAAGTGTCGTTGTTGTGAAATTTACATTGGTACGAGGCGGAAGAACGTAATATTGAGGGAGGGAACAATGCGGACTGCGGATGACAGCTGATCCCTATTCCCTTGTAACTCGATAGTATCCCTGAAAGTTCGGAAAACCAGCATTACACTATAATAATCAGTTAACTCGGTGACTGAGCCAGACGCCATTCACTAACACCTTGTGCCTAATGACACCTCTGATAACGTCCCTTACAGCACCCCTGGCGTCCCACCACCTCGCGGATCCCCTCCCGGGGATATAGGTCGCAGGGGCGTAGGCAGGGGGGGGGCCACTGGGCCATGGCCCCCCCCTTGGGCGCCGAAGGCGCCCTTTGCGATTGGAGGGCGCCGAAGGCGCCCTCCAATCGCAAATGCAATTGTGATATAATCGAATCGAAAAACAATCGCGACTGGAGGGCGCCCTCCAATCGCGAATGTGTTTACAGGGAAAATACGGATGGAGGGCGCCCTCGGAGGACGCCCATTCCAAATACGCCCCCCAAATACGGTTGGAGGGCTCCCTCGGGCGCCCTCCAACCACATTTGTAGGCTGTAGCTCTCTAAGCGTAACGGTGGTCGCCTATGTAAGCCGCTGTCCCGTAAATAAGCGCCCTCTCACCCGAAGGCGCCCTCCTGTAGGTCGCCACCCTGCTACATATTGCCGCCCTTCTGCTGATCGGCGTCCTCATAATTATTGGCGCTCTCCTACCTATTGCGCCCTCATGTGAAATTTTCAAGGCCGCCTTTCTCCTTTTTGGCACCCTATTGTTCAGTGCCGCCCTCCTACCTATTGGTTCCCTAGTCCTTCCTGTTGAATGTTAATCGGGGCCCTTCTCTTATTGGCGCCCTCGTGTTGATCGCCGCCCTCCTTACCACTGGCACCCTCCTGTTGATCACCGCCCTCCTATCCACTGGTACCTTCCTGTTGACCAGCGCCCTCCGCACAGACGCCCTCCTGTTCGTGTCATCCTCTTGAGCAAAGGCGCCCTCCTCACCATTGCCACCCCCATTTTAATCGTCACCCTTCCGCTCATTAACGACTTCCAGTTGATGACCGCCCTCCCACCTATTGGCGACCTCTTGTTGATCGCCACCCTCCTATTGGTGCTCTCCTGTTCCTCGCCACCCTCTTACCTGGTGGCGCCCTCCTGTTGATTGTTGATCGGGGCCCTCCTACCTATTGGTGCCCTCCTGTTGATCGCTGCCCTTCTATCCATTGGCGCCCTCCTGCTGCTCGCCAACTTCCTACCTATCGGTGCCCTACTATCGAAACTCGGGATGTTGATCGGGGCTCTCCTACCTATTAGCGCCCTCCTGTGGATCGCAGCCCTTCTACCTATTGGCAACATCCGTTGATCGCTGCCCTCTTATCATTTATTTACTCCTTTGGCATGTTTTTCAACTTAGTCGTTCTATTGCACATAGTTGATGTCTTGCCTGTGAAAACTGCCACAAATGAACGTGCATTCAGCACAATGAATGAAGTACCTATACCTACCAAAACTATCTACGCTCTACGATGCATAAAACACGTCTTTGGTCTTAACGGATTGATCCTACTTTACGTGCATCATGGCATCTATATGGATTACGATTAAGTATTGTCAACAGGTTCGGCCGCAACAGCAGGCATCTGAAGTTTCGGTGATTGAAACTGGTTATGTGGGTACACTGTATGCATCTGTGAAAAGGCTATGAAGGCTGGTCTGAGGTAATTTGGATGATGTTTACGCATCTCGCGCTCCGGTATCAATCCGATACGGTGATCTGGTGCGTAGATATGCCACCGCCAATAAACTTTTATACATCGACACCCATGAGCCAAGCTTTCTATACAGTTTGTGTGGCAGCGGCCCGACCAAACCTTAGGTATTTTTTACACCTTCAAATTTGGTAAAAGAGCGAGAGGAGCTTTGAACGGTGATCGTATAAAAGGCGTGCCTAAAAAGCGGAGGAAAAGGTTGTTTTCAAAAATTTCGCGCGCCTTCGGCGCAGCATTTCAAGAACACTTGACCTTTTGTGACCTGGAGTATAAAGAATACACACGATGCAAAATCAATACAGCACGACCTATACGAGGTTACGCAAAAAAAAAACTGGTGGCATGGTAAAAAACGCCTCCCAACCAACCCCCCCCCCCCCCCCACCCCGCTGAGCGATTTTTTATCTCGCGACCGTATGGCGCCCTCCTTGGGTGAGGTGGCGCCCTCCAAACCCTTGGCCCCCCCCTTCGCGATTTTCTAAATACGCCGCTGATAGGTCGTCCCGTCCCTGGCCGCCGCCCCGTCGGTCCCGTCGCGTCGAGACCGACGGGCCGGCCCGCCACCCGAGACCGGAATACACCGGGCGCACCGCCGGCCAAGGTATGTTGGCACCGGTCCGGCCCGGCGGACGGCGGGGGGGGGGCGGAGTCAGCTGGTGACAGGAGGCCGACCGGAGCCAGTCTGCTCGTGTCTCACCGTCTCCGATTGTCTCACCGTCTCCCGCATCTCCGGATTCCATCTGTCCTCCCGTCTGTCTCTCCGTCTCCCTCATCCCCGGCTTTCTTCCAAGCGGGAGATGATTCCTCTATCCCTATCCTCCCGTCTCCACGCATTCTTCGTCTTCGGCTTTCTCCATATCTTCCTGTGTCCCCTGTCTAGCGTCTATGGCAACTCCCTATCTTTTTACGTCCCTCAGTACCTATCTATCATATCTTTCTGTTCCTGCCATACCCGTGCGTCTGCAGTATTCAGTATCTGACCACCATCCCATCTCCCTTGCACATTCCACGAATATCTCTATCACTCCCCATTTCCCTGTTTGTGTTCCTTCCCCGTGTCCGTATCGGTTATGTAGGTACATACATTCTTCCTCAGTCTCCAATTATCTCCACATCACCTTCCCGGCTTTCTACTTTCTCCCATGCCCAGCAGAGGAAGGGTCCATTTAGAGCCCTCTCTCATCACATCTCCTCCGCTGCCTCACGAGTCTCCATAGTCAGGTATCTCAGTTTTTCACCTCCCATGTTTCAGTCGAACGTGCCCCATGGCGGTCCCGCCGTCCCACCTTGCATCTCCCAGTTTTTGACTACTCACGCCAATGATTCATTTCCCGGCCAAGTCTAAGAAAACTCAAGGTTTTCACATTCAGTGCTTTCAAAAGACGACCCAGAACACCCAAAGGCCAAACAGCGCAGAAAAGACGAGGTTTGTATTAGAAAACAAGAGCGTGCTCGAAGACACTTCATGACCCCCATTTCCTCTTCTTACACAGTGTAAGCCATTCATACGTCCTTGTTTACTCTCATCTACATCACATACACCTCACTACATAGTGCATCCGCACAATGTAACAATGCTGAAAAGCATCGCTATTTGTGATAATGGCGCACATTAGAAACAAACACTTCTTTTAAGACGAACGACAATGTTGTCTGAAGAAACAGAACGCAAGGCACACATTGTTGGTCACGAATGAGGACGAATATGCATGCATTTTTTCGATTCACAAAACCACCGGAGTTTTAAGCAATAGTTGAATGGCCGCTCACGTTATAAATCGAACATCGTACACGTCCTGTCCACAATTCCACATCATGTGTGACTTCAAGTTACGTAACGCCCAGTATGAGGAGACAGTTTTTATGAGGACACAGTTAACACATCCGCAACCATGCGTCGCACAATATGAAGCACACAAAGTGAAATTCTCCATACTACAGGGTAAGTGGTATGGCCAACCTCGCTTCAAACCACGGTATGCACAGTATGACCTTATGAGAGGCAGTACGGTATGTAAAGTAAGGCCGCTCGAGAGTCAGCCAAGGAACGCTACGGTTGGTTCCAATTCAGGTGACACGACGGGTGAAAATGGTGTGTTGTCTGTCTCTCTTAGAATTGGCTCGACTTTTCGTCCTGATTCTGAGAGGACCTCTCAGTCTGACGACCTCAGCGATACATTCATGTCTGACTAAGGGAATAGTCTGAACATCTATGCTCGAGTTTGGTTTTCTATCGCCACCTAAAGCAGCAAGTAATGAAACTAACGATCGATTCCAAATGGTGCCCAATACCCATTTATTTCAAGTCCGGTAAAGCAGATAGCTTTATGTTACTTGACCAAGTGAGCTGTTTTCCAACACTCAGTTCGCAATTCAACTATAGAAGCGAAATGTTTACAAGTGTTGCGCATATTTTCTTCAGAGCCATCGTCTAAGCTGGCGTGGCTGACCTTCCTGCTCTCAGAACTCCTTGGTCCCAGTCAAATGCACGATGATTCGACCACAACAAACCATCACAACCATAACATTCTGAAGTGTTGTCGCCGATGATAGGGTCACTGAAGTCTCGCTAATGAAGTTATGAACACCATGACTCATACACCACCACAACCGTCATTGGGAGTGCAGCTCCCGTCACAATCATGCCGTGATCTTCTTCCACACAAAAGTGCATTTTCGGATAGTTCAGAACTCAGAAGTCAACATAACTCGCCACTCACCGACCTAACGACTCTTCAGTGCGTGATTCATGTGCAGTAGACCTGACCACTGATGGACCATCATTGTAGGTGACGCCACTGGCGCACATTATAAGTGTCGCGGTAGTCGAGCGGCCCAGAGGAAGTGGCAGTATCTCTGGCTGTTTCTGAGGCCCGGGACCGGTCCGTGCCATCTCATACTACGCCCGGCACAGCGGCACTGGCCTCACCTGTCAATACACAGACAGAGGGGGCAGTCAGAAGAGCTACACGATGTCACCGGGCTAGTTTGGACACACTGAACGCCAGGGTAGCAAGGTTAGCGGGTGGCCCATCACTGGGAAAAGTTATCACTGCTAAAGCCTGATCACTGAGCTTGGAGGCTGAGACTCCGGATCATAACGAAGACAAGACACAGTCAAGAGATTCAGATATCTTGAAAATACGATATAAAACCAATGACACCATTGTCATTGTTGAATTGTGGCGTCAAATATGACACGAAGCATGATCCATGTTTTGATGAAATGACCCGACCCGACCAATAACGTTCGAATCATGGTTCACAAATGATTGAAACTACAGTTTGATGATCGTGTCCACACCCGTAGCACGTCGATTATCCGCCCCATGATACATAGTAGAAAAGGAAGCACCCACCCATTCATCCTCCAACCCACATCTCTCATCCCCGTCCAAACTCACGTCTCCTCGAGCCATAGTCGATGATCTCGGAGAGACACCGTCCAAACTCCCTCAGCACCCTCTGCTGTCCCTCCGCCGTATCCCCAGCCAGCGCCGCCTCCGTCATCAGACACGACAGCGTCGCGCTGATGACGTCCTGCGTCACCCGCACGGCGGCCGGAGCTTTCTCGGTGACGGGGAAGGTGGCCACTTTGAGGCCGCCCGTGCGCCGCGGGCCGCGGCCCGAGGAGGGGCCCGCTTCGGTGGGGAGGAGGGATAGGGAGTCCTCAAGCGCGGATACTCCCGATCCTGTGGGGAGAGAGGGGGGTAAGTTTGGGGAGGAGTGGGGGTTGGTCTGGGGGAGTCAGACTACGTGAGATAAAATGAGTTAGTTTGGGGACAGAGCAAAGGAATTTGAAGCTAGTACGGGAGATCAAGTAACGGGACTCAGTCTGGGAGAGGGAGGGAGGGTAAGTCCACATTTCATATCAATGTGGTCACTCGCTGTGTAAGTGCCTCTGATGGATTCAACAAACGAAAAAAAAAAACTCCAAAGCTTTCAGTCTGATTCAACGCATCAGTCAGCGTCACAAACCTTTGGCATTTATATGTGATAGCCTCAAAATCAGCAGTGCTATCTCACATCCACAGATAACAGTAGTACATAACAGTAGTACATCTCATCTTCATCAAAGCTATTAAAGGGACCCTCCCACCTTAACATTAGATTTGAGTTGAGATAGCCAAAATGGGGTCCCTGGCTCACAATTACCGGTTTCGGCACTCACAACATCGAGAAATGCCTTAAATCGGAAATATTGAATTTCAAAATTGCAGCATTTTGATTCAGAGGGGCTAATGCTCAGGAATACCCCTCTGAATGTGTGACGTCAGCGCAGATATCTAACGATTTTTAAATGTTTGACTAAAACGTTTTGTAGCACGCGGTGGTAGGTATATGCTATTTGCGCGCAACATCTGCCGCAAACGCCGCACTTCTAAAATAAAGTCGCTAGAAACAGCGGAGATCACAAAAAGTAAACAAAAGTAAAAGTCTAATATCTTGAAAACCGGTGAATATTTTTCGGTGAAATTTGGTAGATATTCGTTTTCGCTCTTTCTGAACCGAGCGACATCACTTTCATGCCAATTCATAAACTTTTTTGAAGGTGGGAGGGTCCCTTTAAACAATCCCCAATTCAGCACAGTAGCTACACCAGACCTGCCCTGTGACCCGCCGTCTGTCCCGTGACCCCTATAACTGACCTGCGCCGGGCCGCGGGGGACGAGTGTTGGCCGACTCGTAGTTCTTACAGCCCATGCATTTACACTGGGTTGAACAGAAGATCTTGGCCTGTTGGGACAGACAGAGGCGAATACGCGTCAGTGCCCAGTGGTATGACAATTTTTATGATGTAAGAACATGGGTGGCAGAGATCACTTGATGACATATCAATAAATATGCGACATCAATCGAATAACTGAACGTGAAATGAAGTGAGCGATAAGGCAGATGCGACAAGCCGAATCCGAAAACAAAAAGAATTTAAATTAAGTGTGCAGTAATTACGAACCAATCGACATCAAGGATATTCCTAGATATTTTAGATATTCTTTCGATATATGAGTTGGCTGGCCACCCATCTCATGCTATCGTGAGTCGTGAACACTACGGCCATGACGTCACCCACCTCATAGCACTCGCAGTAGTTCTTCAGACACCCGCTCTTCTTACAGTTGCACCCCTTCTGGTGTTTACGGGTCTCATTATCCGATTTGCCGATTTTCGGTTTGAACGCGAACGGGTTTCTGTCGAGACAGGCTCGGATGGCCCGCTGCCGCTCCTCCTCTCGGTCCAGCGAGTTGAAGCAGTTGGTGCAGTTGCAGTTGTTGCAGAACTCGCCCGAGGCGAAACAGTCGCAGTACCTGACGCCGAGAGGAATTGGGATGTCAGGGCGCAATACAGGTTCACGAACAGAACAAGAGAGATAGCTGACAGGCGGATGTCCTAATAAGAATGGTTTCTAGATGAAAAACGGTGAGGACAGGAACAAAAACTGATCTGAAGCGGATGGATCAAACTTAATATTGCATGGTTTACGCCCCCTCCCCCTCCCTTAGTCATGCCGTTTCGCTCACAGTTTGAGGCACTGGCTCTTGGTGCAGTTGCAGGGCTTGCGTGGACGGATCTGCACATCGCTACCGCGGGCGGCGGCTCGAGCCATGTGCGTCGAAGGCGGCTTCTGTCAGGGGACAGGCGCGCAGTCGCACCGGCGAGACGGAGTCAGAGCAGGGGAGCTCAACAGAGCGGGTACGTATAGACAATTTTTGGACAACTACGCTAATTGAGCGGTACCTATATGTAGTGGTGGATAATTGTGCCGAGTTGGGGTAGCACGAGCTTTCCCAATGCCACGCCGGCTTGGCTTTGAAGCCGCGACAAACGGCGAAGGTCAAGGTCACCGCTAGGGCGGCGGCGGATTTGCTGCCCCCGTGCTACCTCAACTCGGCACAATTGTCCAGCCCTGCCTATATGAATATAAATAGGTACTAGAAGTCAAATAGATTACACGAAATCCTAGAAATGGCAGGAATAGATAGAGTATTAATAGTTAAAAATACAATAAGCAATCAGAGGATAAGCTATGATGAGCACTGAGCAGTGTAGATCCTGGCTAAAACTGTAGGCTGACCAGATTCTCTCCCACAACCCCAGCCACTCTCACTAACCTATCCCGCCCCTCTCATCCCCTCCCTTACCGGCACTCTGGTGGGTGGCGCGGGTCTGTTCAGCCTCGCCGGTGTGTGCATCATGGGCCTAGGTCTGCTGTACTCCGCGCCCGTTATCATCTGCTCTATTGTTCCGCCCTGAGCGGAGGACCCCACTACCGGTGCCGCAGGTAGCAGCAGACGCTGGGTCGGAGGGGGAGGCGCTATACGACCTCCCGGCGCGATGGCGATCTTCACAGAGCTGCCGGCCGTGGCGGTCGGAGGAGCCGAGAAGACGGGCTGGTTGGCGGACGAGCCGACCACGCGCACAAACTGCACGGGCTGCGGTACGGAGATGGAGTGTCACACGGGCGTCGTGGTGAGCGCGTTCGTATAAACATTGCAGACAGAAGTGTGGCGGTATCGTCGGTTGGTCACTGGAAAATAAATGACATTTATACAATTAAATACAGTCGTTTATAATGAAAAAACTATTAAACAATAAAACATTGAAGAAAAGGCTCACTAGCCCACAACACAGCCCGCTCATGATAATGTCGCCTCTTCCCTCTCTCACACACTCACCTGTGACTGACTGCGTCCCACTGCCTGCGGCAGGCCCGACTGGGTGAGAACTCTGAACGGGGCCTGAGGCGGCGCTCCCGCCGCTGCCGCCGCTGCCAGGCCGCCCTGCTGAGAGGGAAGGTTGAAAGGTTAGATATGGGACTGTGACTTCATTATGTTGGTCATTTGAAACACCATGCCCCCTCCCCACTTCCCCACAAGCAGACACACACACACAGACAACGGTAATCACTCGCACATGAAATGAAAAGTTGCAAGACTAGCCTCTGCTAAAAGTTAGGCGGTCGCATCTTGGTTTGGTAATGCAACGGTCATAACAGTAAATACAGCTACAAATCGTTTGGAAATTCAATAGACATACATACAACTCCTCAAATTAGCACGGTCAAACAGTCATGACAAGCCGGGTGAGAAACATTTAATGAGCATTTGATAAGACCACCACAGGTAAAAGCATGTTCATTTATTTGCTTACCTTGGACTGCTGACCGGGCGACGATCGCACCACGATCCGCTTTGTGGGGCTGCCTATCTGTTTGACACCCTCTAATGTCGTCAGCTGAGAAAAAGATAGACGAAACACATGGATTAATGAGAGCAGTGAACATGTGTACCTTCTGTGTTCGAACAGACGTGTAAACTGAATCCCATTGTGTGTTAGGAATGGCATGCAGTATATATATCTATGAAGCTCCAATGCCTTGGCTATGGGTCTAAGGACGTACTAAGACTCGAATGAGGAAATCAATTCAAAGGGTATGTTTGTGAAAGACAAGAATTAAAGCTGACATGTCCAGCTAGCTCTTGTATTGTATTGTATTGTATTGTATTGTACTGTATTACCATCATGGACAATCCACACGTGTCGCGGTGATTACTGCCCATCAGTTTTGTGCACACGCCCAAAGGTATGATGTAGCAAAACATTCGCGTCAGACAGTCGCCGCCCCCATTCCACGCACCTTCTTGGGACTGAAGATGCCCAGTCGCTGCGCCTCAGCCGAAGTCAGTGTGATGGTGTTGGAGGCCCCCAGCTGCAGCGGAGGTGGCGCGGCGACACGAACCGTGGCCGTGGAGCCCATCATACGGACCGGCGCGGAGGTGGACACCGCCTGCTGGGAGCCGGGAGAGAGAGGGTTGGGGGTAAAAGGGTAGATAGGTAGGGTTACTTCAGCACAATGGATACATGATGAGCCGACAGGGATAAGTAATGGGTAGATACTAGATAGGGGTTACATAGGGGTAGGGGTAGGGGTAGAGCACATCGGAAGCATAAGCGGAGGCCGTAGGCAAAGGTGTAGGTAATGGGGGTGATAGGGGTAGGGTTAGTTCAGCACAGTGAATGCAGGATAATATGGCTGTTGAGGCGTTCCTAAGTCCTTATTAATAGGGATGGGGCGAGGATAGATGGTACAGTACGCTGGATGGATGCATGTTGTTAACGATGTCTGCACATTGCTAAATACAGACAAACGAGCAGTTTTGTCAGCAGTTGGTTGATATTCACGCTCAGTGACCAAAGTATTCACAATATTCTGCGAGTCTTAAGAATCAGATGACAAACATCGCACTAGAATCAACACATATTCTCTTCCAAACACACAAAAGTACAGACACTGGCCTCTCCCTCTCAACCCCCCGCTCCCAGCCCACCGGGATAGAGCACTCTCCCCCTCACACATACACAGCACACTGCCCCTCCCCAAAGCATCACTTCCCCTCCGGCCTCCCCCAAAATCCCCCTTCTCACTCACCTGACCGGGCGATATGAGATACTTGGTCAGGCTGCCCGGCGCCGTTCCGGCCGCCCGACGTCCCATCACCGCCGTCACCCGGCTGGCGGCGGCACGAGCTCCCTGTCCGGGAGCCAGGCTGGAGACACTGATATTGCCCAACTGGGTGACACCTCCCGGCCCGGCGCCAGGAGAGTTGCCGCTCTGCAGCACGACAAACGAGCCTGGGGAAAGAGAGTGTTGGTTCATGTAGGTACCATGCAGTGCACAAGTACAACAAAGGATCCAAATGTTTCAGAGTTTATCCTCAGTTTCCCAACCGGGCTAAAGGGGTCAAGCTCAAGACCTACGTAATAAGCTCCGCTTAGCGCGGGCTCCGGCTCTGTCAAGCAGTTCATTCAAACATTACAGATATAATTGTTTTTAAAAAATGGTCAGAACTGGAAGAGACTCAGCTTGTTGGATCTAGACAGTGCAGGGCCTTCCTACTAATTCTGAGTGTTCCGATTTCATGTAGTCAGAATGAATGGTGTGCAATGGCCCTTCAACCAAGGTAGTTATTCGAGTAGTGTCCTGAGCTGTAGTGCCAGCAACTAGCATGGCACTACTTCAGATAATGCTGAAATATAGAAGGCCAATACACACTAGCCAAAAGCAATAGTAAAAAGCAGTTTGGATTGAACAGAGAGGGCACAGGGTTTACAGACCATGGAAGAACTAAGGTTGAGCATCCTACCAAGTTATCACATCTTTGTAACTGCAGATAATTTTATTTTAGCCAGAACACCTCACACAACTACCCCTTGTTCATAAGTTATGAAGCACTGCTATAAAATAAAGCACTGACCAGATGGGGCTGGTTGTCCCTGCTGGTCGGTGGCTGAAGCAGGCAGCGGATCGGCAGGCTTCCCCAGCATTGGGTCTGAGCTGGTGCTTGTCAGAAGGGTCTCTGGGTCAAAATCCATGGCCTCCATGTTTGCTAAATCTGAAATGGAAAATCTGAAACAATACAGTAAGAAGGTAAGACCCAGGGTATTTGTAACAATAGGTCTGATCATCAATTGTGGTGCAGTTGCTATGAATATGCAATGGCAGAAATTGTAGGTTGTATCATGTGTTTTAGGGCCTAAGTAGGTTGGTAGGTTATAGGTTGATTAGGTAGGTAACATAGGTTGTAGGCTGATATAGGTCGGCAAGTTAGTAGGTTAGTAGGTAAGGTTAGGTCAGGTCAGATTAAGCTTATTTCTTACATTTGTGCCACATGTATTATATAAGGATTCAGGATGACAAATAATGCAGTATTTATAAATAATGCAGCATTGAAAAATATGCAGTACCTACCTAACTATTTATGCTTGAAAAGTGAATCTTATTGTAAATTTTTACCAGAACCAGTAGATATAATTGCAATTTGCAGTTTGCATAAAAATGGGAGTGCAAATGGTTACATAAAAGAGGGCTGTTACACATAAGCAGTCATGGAATTTTAGAATGTTTCTTGAAAAATTTATGCCGATGCTGGGGTTGGCTGGGGTGCTCAAATGTTGCACAGGTCCCGGGGCTATAATATCATCAATAAGAATGTGAAAAAGCTGATAGTAAAACGTCATACGATTCTATCCTTTGCAAAGGAGCAAACGGTACCTTGTATTTTTGAAATACTGACAGAAATTAGCTCGTAATCAAGAAGAAAACCGACCGCGCGCCTCTGTCCACGGGAACAGCGCGCACGAATTTTCGGTTCAATACTGGCGCTGGCGCGGCATTCGAAAACCGCCAAACAGCATATTTTTTATTACAGATGGTATTTATAAGATCTAGAGAAATGCATCAAATATTCGAAGAAAAATGTGACTGTTGAAAATATTTTCCGAACAAAAAACGTCAGGGGGGAAAAATATATTCGTTTTGAATATTAATTCCAAAGGAACATTTATTTCACCCTTTCTCTTTAAAAGAATAAGAAAGAAAAATCCGCGAATATTTGAATAAGTCTAGGGAGCTAGCGACTTTTAAATCTTATCTCACTTTCTGCGACTTTTATTTATTGCCGACGCCACTAAAGTTCTTCTTTCTTTTGTGCCGCCCTTGTAAGCTTGAAGCTTGAAGCGCTGCCCATTGCTTTTATATTTAGAGCTTTTGTTCTGTGGCTTCGTATTTCTTTATTTTCTCAAAATGCTTTCAAGTAAGCTGCTTCGCTTCAGTACGGTGTCTGGTATTGGTCCCCTTCGAAGTCTGTCTGCCTCAGCTCCCTTGAAAGATGCAATCAAAACGGTTACAGTTATTGGAGGTGGCTTGATGGGATCCGGCATTGTGCAGGTTAGTGGATAACCTTTTGAATTTATAAACAAAGAACATGAATTTCTCCTTAGATGGAACGTATGTTATAAGAACTGAGCCAGTTCTTCATCAATTTTAAAGTGACTAGTAAGGACACCACCATTTTTCACTCAATGACGCTCATTCACGTAACATGCTGAGCACTGGTTACGCTGAACCTAGCTGCAAATTAGGCTGTCTTGGCCAAATGCTATTTCCTTTTTGTATGATACTCGGAAGCTTAGAATGTCTTTCAATCGATGGCAGATTTATGGAAGTCACTTCGGTATCGGTAACCCTGGCGTCACCGGTAGCGTTTTCGTTCAAGGTTAAGGTTTCCTGCATTAGGCAGTATTAGGCCACCGTGCCAAGCCATAGCATGCTGTGACGTCACTGGGTAAGAGAACGTACCACGCTATCAGTATCGACTGAGACTCAGATAGACTCAGAACGACTCAGGCAGACTAAAACTGACTCAGGCAGACTCAAACTGACTCAGACCGACTCAACCGACTCAAATAGATTCCGATCGACTCAGATCGACTCAGAACGACCCAAACTGACTCAGACCGACTCAACCGACTCAAATCGATTCCGATCGACTCAGACCGACTCAGAACGACTCAACCGACTCAAATAGATTCCGTTCGATTCCGATCGAATCAGACAGACTCAGAACGACTCAGGCAGACTCAAACTGACTCGACTGACTCAGAACGACTCAAACTGACTCAGACCGACTCAAACTGACTCAGACCGACTCAACCGACTCAAATCGATTCCGATCGACTCAGACCGACTCAAAACGACTCAGGCGGACTCAAACCGACTCAAATCGATTCCGAGCGACTCAGGCAGACTCAGAATGACTCAGACAGACTCAGAATGACTCAGGCAGACTCAAACCGACTCCGGACTCAGGCAGACTTAAACTGACTCGACCGACTCAGAACGACTCAAACTGACTCAGACCGACTTAAACTGACTCAGACCGACTCAAACTGACTCAGACCGACTCATCCGACTCAAATCGATTCTGATCGACTCAGACCGACTCAGAACGACTCAGGCGGACTCAAACCGACTCAAATCGATTCCGAGCGACTCAGGCAGACTCAGAATGACTCAGGCAGATTCAAACAGACTCAGGCAGACTCAAACAGACTAAAATCGATTCCGAGCGACTCAGAAAGACTCAGAACGACTCAGGCAGACTCAAACCGACTCAGGCAGACTCTGGCCGATTCAGATAGACTCAGGCAGACTCAAACCGACTCAGGCAGACTCAGACTGATTCAGCTCGATTCCGAGCGACTCAGAAAGACTCAGAACGACTCAGACAGACTCAGGCGGATTCAAACCGACTCAACCGACTCAAATAGAGTCAGTTTGAGTCTGCTTGAGTCGGTTTGAGTTTGCCTGAGTCGTTCTGAGTCTGTCTGCGTCGATCAGAATCGATTTGAGACGGTTGAGCCGGTCTGAGTCAATTTGAGTGGTTCTGAGTCGGTCTGAGTCGATCGGAATCGATTTGAGTCGGTTAAGTCGGTCTGAGTCAGTTTGAGTCGTTCTGAGTCGGTCTGAGTCGATCGGAATCGATTTGAGTCGGTTGAGTCGGTCTGAGTCAGTTTGAGTCGTTCTGAGTCGGTCGAGTCAGTTTGAGTCTGCCTGAGTCGTTCTGAGTCTGTCTGAGTCGATCGGAATCGATTTGAGTCGGCTGAGTCGGTCTGAGTCAGTTTGAGTCGTTCTGAGTCGGGTCTGAGTCGATCGGAATCGATTTGAGTCGGTTGAGTCGTTCTGAGTCAGTTTGAGTCGTTCTGAGTCGGTCTGAGTCGATTGGAATCTATTTGAGTCGGTTGAGTCGGTCTGAGTTAGTTTGAGTCTGCCTGAGTCGTTCTGAGTCTATCTGAGTCTCAGTCGATACTGATTGTGATAGCGTGGTACGTTCTCTTACCCAGTGACGTCACAGCATGCTTCGGCTTGGCACGGTGGCCTAATACTGCCTAATACAGGAAACCTTAACCTTGAACGAAAACGCTACCGGTGACGCCAGGGTTACCGATACCGTCACTTCTAATTTGACCATTGTTTGTATTCTCGATACCAATGGCTCTCAAAGTAACTGCCATTAAATTTGATAATGTGGATTGCTCATGATTGCTCAATAGATAAGAATACAATACAAGACATTCCTGAAAGGGCTTCCTTATTGCTATTTTAGATCAATTCTTATTTTGCTGTTTCAAAGATTTGAACGAAAATACCTGCTTAAAGAAGGTAGGTATTAATTAGTTATATTGTGATTTAGGAGAGTTCATTCCATTAACAACCATCAATCTTTCTGGTACTTAAATTACTCCCATAGCTTTCCTATTTAGGGGAGAGTGGGGTAAGATGCCCAGGGTGGGAAAGACGCCACACCCCCTCTAGCGGCGAAACAAAGAATCGAACCTGGAAATTTATGTTCTTAGCGTAAAGCGGAAGCCTGCCTTGTTAACTGCACAAAAATTTGCGAAGCTCAGTTGGGCAACGGCTGGCTGGTGATTGCATGTTTTTTATGTGCTGCTTTCAACAAATATTTTGGTGTCAAAACATTGTAAATATCAAAAAAGGTAGATAATTTTTGCGTCCCTTGCTATAGTCGTGATACATTAACATGCGTGTACTGTGTCCCAAACAGTTTTTTTCAGGGTGTAGTTTTATGGCTAACAAATTGTACTGATTTAATGTTACTTCGGTACCTTGGGGTAAGATGCCCCCTGTCCTGATGGGGAAAGACGCCCCCCTAAATCCGTAGGCTGTCCTTCAAGCAGCCCGTCAAATCATTTATTACATACTTGTGATAAGAGACAAAAGCCGATCTGGGACTATTGAGAGTCCAGTACGGTCGGGTGCTCCCCATGCCGGTCTCTCGGCCCACACAGCGACTTTTTGGGCGGCATCTGACTCTGAGAGCCCTCACGACGGCCTCTGTGGGCCCCATTATTGGCTCCAAGGCCCCTCACGACATCCTTTGAGGGCTCCCACGTTGGCTCCACGGGCCGCGCAGGCATCTGAGGTCCCACGATGGGCTCGAGGGCCCTCAAGCATCATGAAGACCTATAAGGGCCCCACAGCGGTCTCCGAACGCCACCACGGAGGCTTGTTTGGCCGCGCTGAACTAAGCTAGCCCTAACGATGACCTCTGAAGCCCCTTACGACTACTTTTGAGGGCCCTTCGATGACGTTTGGTGTCTACTGCAGGTTCGAAGGGACTACTGATTCGTTCAGGCGATTCACGTGCCCATTTATGTCACTTATAGTGCAGGGGGCATCTTACCCAACGCCAGGGGGCGTCTTTCCCACCCTGTGGGGTAAGATGCCCCCTTTCACTTCTTCAGGAAAATGCTTAATAGCAAAAAGAGTTATCATATTCCAGGCACGAAATTGTGATATTTTTGGAGAAAAATGATGTCGGCTTCTGTTGAAACTCCAAGTTTTTGCTTTCCTATCGTCATTTTCGAATAATATATGACAAAGTAAAACCCTGGGCATCTTTCCCCACTCTCCCCTACATAAGAAGGAAATAATAGAATACATAATCTTGAGTAAATAGTTATGTATGCTACTTGCCAATTTCATCAAAGGTAGTTATGAATGTGTGTTTGTTTGAGGTCTTTGTAAAACAGTCATCTTGTTGGAACACACCCCACTGTATTGGTCTGTTGACACATTGTGATGTGTTTGCTCTGACAGGTGGCAGCCCAGACAGGTCACAAAGTCACCCTGGTTGATGTCAAGGATGAGTTCTTGGACAAGTCCAGAGCCAACATTGAAGGCAGCATCAAGAGGGTCGCAAAGAAGATGTTTAAGGTATGAAACATTTGTCTCAGATGATTGGTCATTACATGGCTCATGAGCATGAATAAGAGTTTTGAGGTTAGTTTTATTTCACTTAGAGGCTACAGGAATAAAATGTAGAATGCAATAGGTATGTGTGGCTAAAATAAACTTTCATTTTTCTTTACTGGCAGCTTTAATTTTGATGTTTTTTTTCTTCTTAGAACATTTCACCATTTACCAATCAGCCTATGAATAGGTTGTACCCAACTTTTCACTTGATAGAATGGTAACACACAGATTAGCAAAAGTTACCTTTTAGAATTTTGCATAAAGGTGCCTAACTGAAAAGCTTCCTGCTTTGAAAGCTATTAATGTATACACATTTTTATTTACCAATGCCAAAATATATGTCTTCATTGCCTTTCCTAACACCCCTGCCCAATTACTTTTGGGTGCAAAATGGCCATTGTTGTTGGAGTGCTCTAAAGTCCCAATAAAGAAACAAATGCCTGATCATTTTTTCCCATCGAATCAGGAGGATGCCGACGCAGCCGGGAAGTTCATCTCGGAGTCGCTGGCTCGTATCACCATGACAACGGACACGCTGGAGGCCGTCCGCGACACCGATCTCGTCATCGAAGCCATCGTCGAAAACCTGGGCGTCAAGCAGAAACTCTTCAAAGCCATCGACGAGGTGAGCTGGCACGTATCGATCGGATACGATCAATATACGATATATATCGGATGCGTGACCGGAGACGTAGGGTCGTAGAATACCCGTAAAATACTGGGGCTGTATTTCAGTGGGAAATGTCTAGAAAAATTGAAGGAAGGAAAAGCTAAAAATTGAATTCCCATAGGTCCAAATCCAAATAATGTCTAAAATACCGTTTTTTTCGTTTTCCGTCAACCCGTTTCTCGTTCAGCTTTTCCCCCACATGAATTAGTGCAGTTTCAATCATTCCAGCAGAGAACAGCAGAGCCCCGGCAGCAGGCCTTGTGGCCTTGAACCGGGCGACGGGGGCGCGTATGACTGTGCACATTCTGTACCCGTCCAGGGGCACGTCGAGCGTGGTTTGTGTCAATGACGCCCCTTTGTTTACCACTGACGTTTGACGGCAGTGACCTTTGGATACATTTTGGAGTAATGGCCCTTGACGAGGATATGGAAACAAAGCCTTGTCCGATTGTGTGTTTGCGCTAATTTTTTTCAGTCGGAGCTGGGTACTTCGTGCCTAACGTGCAGCTCTTGCATTTAAGAAGTGGTCGGTATCGATCGATATGTTGTTAATCTCTATCAACCGGTGTCCGTGCCGTTACACAACTCACAAGTCCGACAAGTATGGGCTTTAAAATAAAACACGAAAATGGAAAAACACGTAAACGTAACCGATGACCCTATCTACTGATAAACTTCGTGAAATGATGTCAACCAATTGGTTACATCTATCGTAGTTGTGCGACAGAACGTTATAAGTGTTATTGACGGTAAGCGTTGACGGCTCGCGAAATCAAATCACCTTATATTCTATGAGTTATCGCATTCTCGTCATTTTTTGCTGGCTCGCTCTTACTGTATTTAACATAGCATTCTGTAAAAAGAGTCTGTATATCCAATTCCAAACACTAACAGGATATCTCACGTCTTTCACATCCGCAGGTCGCGCCGCAGAAGACCATCTTCACGTCCAACACGTCCTCGATCCCGATCACCCAGATCGCTGAGCCGACCTCGCGCAAGGACCGGTTTGGTGGTCTGCACTTCTTCAACCCGGTGCCGGTCATGAAACTGCTGGAGGTGAGTGGTACAATCCGATTGGTGAGGTATGTGTTTACGTCAAACAAGAGCATCAGCCGAGGAAGCTACATTTTGCGAACTGTGTTTTGAGGTTATCGGTGGAGCCAACAAATAACTAAATGCACTTACTTACTGTTCTCAGTGTGTTTGGAATATGTGCATTTGAGACGTATATTTATATTTTAACTTGTAATTCTATTCTGACGAAGGTTGTTTGGAACCGAAACTTCAATAAAAGTAAGTGCATTTAGTTATTTGTTGGCTCCACCGATAACCTCATAACACAAATATGTCCTTAAATAATCAGCATTCTGCGAACTAACGGAGGTATGACGTGAAAAATGAGGGAAAGGAGGTAACAGCAAACAGCAAATTAGCTGAAGTTTTGTTTCGTTTGTTAATATTGTTTTTGAATCTGTCATTATTGCTGAAAGTTATACTGAACCAAGCAAAAATTAGCTGAACAAATACGGTAGCGGTGTGTGCAGGATGTAGGGCATACAAATTTAAACATTCTGTTGAGCTGTATCTAACTTCAATCTTCGATATATTCCGCGCGTATAGAGTGCTGGTCAAAACCCAAACCACACACAAAGCCACGACGGTACCTCACCCCCAACCCCACATACCTCCCCCAGGTGATTTCAATCCAGCAAACCTCAGAGGAGACCTTCAACCGAATGCTAGAGTTTGGCGCCGCCATGGGAAAAACCACTGTTCGGTGCAAGGATACGCCTGGCTTTGTGGTGAACCGACTGCTCGTGCCGAATCTGCTGGAGGCTATCCGCATGCTGGAGCGAGGTGAGATAGTGGCCCGGTGGCTGGTGGGGTACGATAAGTGACGATACTTTGCTAGAAGGTTGAGGAAGAGGTTGATGGTGGGGTGTGAGCTGTGATAATTCGGTAGGTTAGGAGTTTGAGAGGGAGGTGTTGAGAGATTATGCGAATTAGGTTATTTGATAGGTGATACGTGCTGCTTTTTCACTGTACATAAATCTCCAGCGGCATGTTAGGTGCTCAATGCTCATCTTTTTTCATCCTAAAAGGGTCGCCATTCTGACATGTCCTGCGCCAAGACCCGATGAATTGGATGTGCGAGCTAATTAATAGTAGGTCCTTCCTCTGTGCCGTCCGACTGGCATTGATACAAAGGACGTGGACCCTGACCTTCACCCCTCAGTTGCTCGGAGCCCATGCCTCTTGATGATTAATCTTTTCGACGTCTCCTTGCTGTAGTTGATGTATATTCGACAATCGACTCCTAGCGTACCCACTCATTCTACCTCCCTCTCCCCCCCCCCACCCCCTGTTCGTCTCCAGGTGACGCCACGGCGCGTGATATCGACACGGCCATGAAACTGGGCGCCTCCTACCCCATGGGTCCGTTCGAGCTGGCGGATTATGTGGGTCTCGACACCACCAAGTTCATCATCGACGGTAGGTGGCGCGACGGTCGACGGATTCAACGGGGACGTTTGACCGCAGGGTGTTGTTTTATTGACAAAACACTATTCGTTGTGTAACGTTGGCATGTCGCCGGGTTGGGACAGAATAGGAATGGGGAACAGAAGGAATAATTAGAAAGGAATTTGTGCATGGAAACTTCGTGTGACAGTCACTGCTTGCTCTTTTTATCTTACGTATGTGATTGCTCGTCGTAAAACGATAGCAAAGCTGCACTTGACTTGAAATCGTGATATAAAATGTGCACGTTACAGGTTACATAATGCGTCAGACATGCCACTGACCTGATTAGAGTTGCAAAATTTTCCTACCGCACTACCGGCATGCCGGTAATTTTTCACTACCGCAGGTTTTTTCGTGGTATCTGGCATGTCTTGCCGGTAGCATGCCGGTATTGTTGATTTCGCACAAAAAATATATCAGCATATGATTCAAACTTTGGACACTAAGAGGCTATTAAATTGTAATAACAGCAATCTTAGCCACTGCAAAATACATTTAATTGCCAAAATGTGGCATCTCATGTAGGGGTAAGCCAAAATCAAGAATGCAGGTTTTTTAGTAGGTATGTCGGTAATTTGGTGGTGTTTTTGCTTGGGGCGTGGTAACATGCCGGTATCCCAGAAAATTTTTGTGGTGCCGGTAGCAGCCCATTGGGTAAACTTTGCAACTCTAGACCTGATGTGTACTTCAGTCATGTCTTGTTCAGCTGAACAGTCAGGTATCCACGTAATATATACATCGGGTATAACATAAATATTTAAGCAAAATTTTCACTCGAATCAGCCCTCTGCGTTAGTGTCGATCTACCGTGATTTCTTACAACATCCTCCCTCCCTTTCCCCCAGGCTGGCACGAGTCGTACCCGGAGAACCCTCTGTTCGCCCCGAGTCCGCTGCTCAACAAACTGGTGTCCGAGGGCAAGCTGGGCCGCAAGACCGGCGAGGGATTCTACCAGTACAAGAAGTAGGAGGGCGACCGGACATTCGCCAGGACGGGTGAGTGTGAGAGTCGGGAATGCGGGATGAAGAGCTGAATTCTTGAACAGTCGGGCACAAAAATATGAGCTGGAGAGCTAAGAATGAGAGTTGGTTAATCATTGGCTTAGCGGTTGAATTATTATTCGTTTGTCATTGGAGTGTCTCATCGAATAATGAAAATATTTGAAATATTAATTTTTTAAGAATGATGTATCATGCGCGAAACCAAGTTCTCAAACGATGCATGGTGGACCTTACGGTCTGTTTTTGCACGTGAAATGGTGCGTGCTTACGTAAGATGTAAGCTTCTTATCGTGCGATGTATGCGTATAATGCAATGCACACGTTTCCGTCCATTTATGCTAAACTTAGACTGGTTTTTCTACCAATCGTAATCCTTGCATCAAAAGACGGTCTTTTGATTCAGGTTATCTGCTCGTGATAATTTGCTCTTCATATTAATCTGCTCTTCGAAATGCTGACGCGGTAATTATAAAAAAATCCTAAGATTCCGTTGCTCTAGCACTAATCTCCTTGTGCTCCTCCAGGGATCATCAACATTTCGGCCCCAATGACGTAATATGGAGGCCGTCCTGACGTCACTGGGATGCGATCGGCAGCAAGAAGGCAACAACGCATCGCACCACCAGTCCATCACTGGATTAAACAATGCAATTGTGGCTGGGATGAAAGTGGCGTACTCTGTATGTGAATTTTTGACGTGATGTATTTTTGTCGAGGATGGTACAATTTGTGGAAGTTTATCAAGGAGCAGTGAACTGGATTACATGCCATGTATTATACCGATTTATTGAATTGTGAGGGCTGTAGCGGTAATTGAATAAACTATACGCCTAATGATTGTGTTTCTTAGCGGTATTAACCTTCATATCGATGATATACGACATAACTATAATACGGATTATGTCCTGCGGGCGGTAGTTAACAAGTTCAGTTCAGCTCGAGCCCACGAAACTTTGATCCTGGGAAGGGTGGACTCATGCACTCATGTTGTGGGTCATTCCAGAATCCAGAAATAAGCGCATCTCAGGCTTACCATTTCAGAAAGAAATATCCGATAGAAAACATTACACATGTGATCAAATTCATACGTTGACAATCACCCCAACAAACAACAGCAGCATCTCTGCATCCGCTCTTTCTCCCCACTCTCTTTTCCCCTTTCTCTTTCTCCCCACGCTCTTTCCTCGATCGTCATCAGCGCACGGTCCACGCTGCATTGAAATGTAGCAATGTTGATGTAACATCGCATGCTTTTGATTTACTCCGGCGTGCAGCTTTTCATCGTTTCCTGTGTTTGCCGCTCTCCTTTCGGTTTTCGCGACCCATCATCGTGCCGAGTGCCTGCCAGCGGATGTTTTTTACCTGTCTTTTATAGCAGCTTCTATTAGCGGACTTGGGCCGGAAGCTCACTTCCATAACACAGTCACACGAGTCCAAATTCGAACTGTATCGATAAATGGCTGAATGATGTTTACAGTTTATTTGCGAACTGTGGTGCGTCAGGCTGTGCTTTTCATTACGTTGTTTTGCTTTGCAACTGGGTAGCGGGGTCATATTCTGAATTGCAAAGGGGCTACTGTTTTTGCGCGAGAGGGGATGCGGAGGGGGGGGGGGTTGCATAATCATTTGAGCAGACGATAGGGCTAGTCGTCTGCTATGAACTTTTTTCAAAACTTTTCGTAGCCAATCTCCAAAATCAACGTAGTTACCGATTATTGATCTATGGGTTTTTACCTTTCACGAATGAATAATGGTAATAAGGTTAAGCTACCACTAAAATGGTAAAAAAAGGTCCAATAGCTAGGTAAAGTGAGCTTATCGCTGATCAGGGCTGCGGCCTGCGGAACCGATGGATATTCGGTGACTCCGACTCCCCGAATTCCAAAAACAAACTCTGACTCCGGGCAGAAATGTCGACTCCGACCGACTCCGGCTCTGCAACCCTGTCGCTGATATTGCCTTTGCATGTTTTATGTTTATCATCTATGGCTGAAACAGAGGACCTCTGTGGCTCACAAATGTCGCCACATAACAATACCCCGAGTGAATCAGTTCAATGTCACAGCCAATCAGCGCGCAGATCAGCCGTACCCTTTGTGACGTCACAGAGGGGCATACTGCCGAGGGGACAGACGAGACAACCAGGCAAACTGCAGCGTTGTGGGGCTGTCATTGTACTGCCAGGTGTCAGCCATTACACACCATCTCTCCGACTCCAATTCTCCATTCAGCATCAACATCTCTTCGACTTCACCTCCTCCAACGTCACGATCTCTGCGACGTCGAACCGGTCGAAGATGAAGCTGTCCACACTGTTGATGGTGATGCTGGCGGCCTGTCTGCTGCTGCAGGCGACAGTTGTCGACGGACATTCTCAGGGACAGGACCCTGATTGTGATGACAGCGAGAGCTGGGATGACGTGATGGCTGGCTGTACCAGCACGGAGACCGAGACTCAAGGAACTACAACCCCGGTCAGTGGCTTATAGGCAGAAGGACTCTGATTGCTCATTTTCATTCAGTTTTGGCACAGATTTTGATAGCTTAGCGTCTCCAGTATCTTGATGAAAGGTTTCCGAGGCCTAGAAAGTTGAATTAGAAATCCCTGAAACACAGGTCACATAACATTATCACTTTATTTACTATGGCTTGTTCTGTTCACAGAACCTTGGCGGTGGTCGTAAATAGCGGGACAAGACTCAGCCAGACGACTGCAGGGCTAGCAAAACTCGCGGGGACCGTTCAGTCGACCGGCGGACAGCGGAGCCGATGGGGCATCGGATCCAAGCTTGTTCCAGTCCACGGTTCAACACAGACTGAGCTTGCGAACAAAGGAGACTCCCACAAATAATAATGGCTTAGCTGTTGTCTTTAAAGCCTGCTGAAAATGCTTGTCGCTTCAGCCGTCGCTTGATGATGTTGGAATGACATGAAGTGAACATGTTGCTCTAAAAGGGTCACATAAAATTTCAATTGATGGAGTAGGTGTTTACGGTAAATACACGTCGTATCACTCTGTAGAACAGTCAGTACACTTGATTTTTCTATCGGAATATCTTCAGTTCATTGGCATTCGTAAAATGTTGATATTTGAAATACCGCTTGTCACACCTTGCACGAATACCTACGTCCGGCCCGCCCAAAGAGCCTTCTTCCAAGAACGGCGGTAGTGAGACACACCGATTGTCGGTGAATAGGCGTGGTATGGCTCGAGCCCTATAATAAAAAAGTTCCTTATTTTAACGATAAGTAGCATGGCTAGGGCACGGCTTGCTTTTCTAAAATTAACAATAACAGTTCCACCAATAATTTTCGGAAAGTAACGCCCGTGCACCGGTAGGTACCGCTTTCGTGCCAAGGTGTGCGTTACAACCGAAGGTCTGTATTCTTTATTTAAAAACGTGTTTCACTAGAATTGTCTTTTTTCTATTGAAAAGCAAACCTGAGTTCCCAGACAATTTTGCAAAAGCTGCCTGAGATAAAATGTCCTTTTCTAGAAATATAAAGGGGGGATAGGCACTCATCCCGAACACCCTCAAAACGGACTGACCAAAAGCATTGACAAATGTTGGTGGCACTGATCATGTCATGCATACCTATAGGGAGCTGAAAACTGAACTCGGCACATTTTTGGGTGCTAAACGCCTGCTAGGGTACTTCGGTGCCAATGTTAGCTTAGCACCCGGACTCTTAACCCTCGCCCCGTTGGGGGGGGGCCATTTTGGCCCCCCCCTGTGGTTTTTCCTGAATAGCAAGAAAACGGCGGCGCGCAGCGCCGCCAAATTTTCAGTACCTTTCCGGGCATCAATTTGACACCTTCACACCAAATTTCAAGTCTTAGGTCACCTTAGGTCAGGAGTTATTGAGGTCAAACTGAGGTCATGTTCGAGCAAAAATGAGCAAAAAACATGCAATCTTGAAACGCTCACCAAATCTACAGTTATCAAGCAATTTCAAAGTTCTTTATATGGTCTAATAGACAAAAAGCGGCGCTACAAAACTGCTATCTCGGATTTTCAAAATTTTGGGTTTTTGACCCAAAAAATTTCAAAAAATTGATTTTTTTAGAAAAACTAAAAAAAAATCCAAAATTTTTCCGAATTTCGAAAAAAACCGGAATATATGTGATAGTCCCTGCGCTCTTCTATATACATACCAAATTTCAGATCGATATCTCGTATTTTGGCCAAGTTATAGCGAAAAAACTGTCCAAAAATGATGACGTCAAATTTTTGAACTCAATTTTTAGCGATTCTAGACCTCGTACGGCAAAACAAAGACCACCATTGAACTCCCCGTGACGAGCTGCATCGATTCGATACCCATTTTATGCAAAAATATCAACTTTGAAATTTGACCTTATTTGACCTGACCTTGACCTGACCTTGACCTGACCTTGACCAAAACGTGACCTAAGCTGGCCCCAAAGGCTGCCTGACCCACATAATCGCATTTGTCATGTAAAATGGACCATAAAACATGTATCACACGACACTTTCATATTGTGACCCCCCAGTGACCTGACCTCAGTGACCTGACCTGGTATCAGTGACCTCAACTAGCAAAATATGTGTTTGAAGAACATTTCCCCATCGATGATTTTCAATGAAATGCATTTTACTCGATTTTACAACGCATTTCTTGAAATGCCTGTAAACGGTGAAAATTGGACCTTTGACCTGACCTGTGACGTCATCGGTTTGACCTAGGTCAAAAAAATTGGGTCACAAGGTAGTTCCCTGATAGGGCTATCCAACACCGTTTGCCGCTTGTCGCTACGTTGCGTGGTTCTCGAGATCTTAGGGGGGGGGGGGCCAAAATGGCCCCCCCCCAACGGGGCGCGTTGCTCGGTAGAGCCCAACGGGGCGCGGGTTAATAAAGCACTCTTTGGGTGCGTGAATTAAGCACCAATAAAGTTTTAAGCACCACAACGATGCTAATGCTAGCTCCTATAGCTCTGAACGAAGCACTATTTGGAGTGTAAATTAACCACCAAAACGGTGCTAATGCTAGCATCTAGGACTTAAGTAAGCGCTATTTGGGGCATAAATAAAGCACCAACAGGGTACTGAAAATTGAACTCTGACTTATGACCCAAAGGGTGCTAATCTTTTTAAACAGTGTAGGTAGGTACTTTTTGGACGGCATTTACGTTTTGTGCGGTTGCGGGATGGATGTTGTCAGATGTGGCCATTTATTCTGTACTAATACCAAGACGTTTCAAGTATTACGTATACTATTTGTTTTCACTGTAACAGGTCAACATGTTTGATATGACAACTTCATCATGAAGCTAATATTTCGGCACCAACAATGGGTAAAGGCTTTTTTTCTCTAGAAAAAGCCTTACTTAAAAAAAACTTATTTTATCCAAGGCTATACCTAGAACTATTTTATATATTGATAAAATCCTTTCTTTGGTGATTTATGTCGCTGGCTACGAAATGACATTTTATGATTTGACGAATTGACATTTTATGAAATGTTCATAATTTTATTTCGTTCCTGTTGTTACTTTTTCGATCATTTCTGTTTTTCATGAAGTAAGAAGCATGATGTTATGTTGAACAAAATAAATAGACAATGTCTCTTGCGACTTCTGAGTCCGTCTTTTCCTTTGTCTAAAAATTGTCGAAATGAAAGAGCATGGTCCTAACACCAACATAACCTCACCTGACATAACAGCTAACCGAACTTAACTAAATTCAAGCTTACCACTCTTGACCAATTTTTACTGGATTTCAATAAACGCGCTCACGCAGTGCCTCGGCAATCAGCTGACGGGCGGCCAAGCATGGGGAAGCTGCGCGGGCGGGAAACCCGACCCAGTTGTGACTGGAATGGTGTGTGCGTGGGGTGTAGCGGTCAGGTCATGACGGTTTGCGAGTTTTGGCGCCCGTTGGTGCTACATATTTCGTTTGTGGAAAAGTGTTTTGTGTGGTTGTTGAAACTGGAACATCGCAGAACGGGACGGCCGACAGCAATAAGTGACATATTTTGTGCGATTTTCGACTTCACATGTTCGGACTGACGTTTGCTAGATCGAGCGGTGAGTTATCGATCTGTCACTTGTCAGTGAGTGGGCTGAATGAGTTCAAGTTGGGTGAGTGAGAGGTAAGTTGTGAGAGTGAGTTGTTATGAGTGTCGATCGGTGGGGAGCCGTGGAGATTGGTCAAGGGTCGACACTGCTCGTCTCTGGAACTTCTACGAGGATACGGTCGCCTTGGATCCTGAAAGGTCAGTCCGCTCCAGATTCAGACTGGAGCGGTGATTCAATTTCCTATCGTGTTATGTGTGGCTTATGGCGGATCCAGATGGGTTTGCATTCTGTTACTTTTGAAATTGCTTGCAGAAAATGATGCGTTGTTGTGAGAAATATCCGTCACGGACAAATTTACGTTCATTTTCAATTCTTCAGCGGCTGACAGACGAGAAGTAAGCTTTTGATACATTCAACATGTTTTGGTTTTAATCGAGATTTAAATACGTAACTATCCACGGAAACTAAAATGATAGGGGCATGGCTGCAAAGTAATTTCGTTGCATATTATCTTCAACTTACCACTCGGGAAGACTGCCAATTTTTAGATGATAATACGATAGAATTTCAATTTCAAAGATTTAGTAACACGCATAACTTCCCATTTCCCAAACCCCACAAGCTCCGCCCACCGTCTTATCCCACTGGATCCGTCTGTTAGGAATGTGCCTCGCTGTAGCCGTATTTGTCATGTCGAACCGTGCAAACTGTTGTGGATCGTCGCCATTCGTGCTTCCGGCTGCCGGCACTGCTTTGGCTGGGCTGGCTGCCCGTCTGTCTGCGGGGGCACCATCTCGCCGGAGTCGGGTCAGTCAGCTGACTGCTGACCCGGGGTCAGCAGTGGTGACCTCCATCAAGGTCAACTGGTACGCAAACTGGCATCAGTGCACCATGTAACGTCAGCAGGGTAGGAGAGGCTACCGAGGGCTGCCCCCCGGGGGGGGGGGGGTAGGCTAACCAATGGCTGACCCGCCGCGCTGACCGGTGCCCCTGGGAGGTAGACTGACCCAGAACTGACGCGCTGTTGCTAGGCGGTGAACAGCGCGGCGGTCGGGCCGGGGGGAGGGGAAGGGGTGGAGGGGAGGCGTCGCCACTCGGGCTCGGGGAGCGGACGACAAACTGTGCCAGCTCACGTATCGACAGTGAATTTATACTTATTATTTTCGTAATAGCGACGGTGCGTGAGTGTATTATCTATCAATACATAACATCTTTTTAGACCCTAGGCTAACTTTAGGCTAAATGCATACTTGCTATCACTCGACGCACTATTTTATTGGCTTTCAGTCATAAAATTAGCTCACCATTTTGAAATCGGGAGCTGTGTGCAGAAATG
Source organism: Amphibalanus amphitrite (assembly GCF_019059575.1). Lineage (NCBI taxonomy): Eukaryota > Metazoa > Arthropoda > Thecostraca > Balanomorpha > Balanidae > Amphibalanus > Amphibalanus amphitrite. The sequence continues at coordinate 71,672 of NW_024882863.1, read as the reverse complement.
CATGCTTACCACGTATTCTAAGTGGGGTAATAGCGATATGAACACATTGGACAGTGGACATGACAGGCGTGCCGCCATTGCCATACCCCGTCCCCCCCCCCACATCTTGCTTTTGAGTTGTGAAGATCCCTACCCAAAACGTAATCGTGCAAACAAGTAAAAGCCGGCCCGCGGGCGTGCTCTGTATGTCATCGCCCGTTTGCGAGGCGTTTACCTGCTACTTCTCAAAGTATAACTACAGTTCTACAGTTTTAGGCATTATGAACAAAACCACAGTATGTTTACGTAAATATCGCGATTCGCGGGCATTGGATGACGGGTTGGGACTTGGGGGATGGGGCGGAGGCACAATACGTAAACAAACGGGACCTAAAGCGCGGTCTGTGCTTGCTTGGCATCAGTCTGTCGGATGGAATGCGTCGGTTGAAGGTGGTGAACACTGAGCTGTGAAACTGGCGACTCGAGACTGAAGGGAAGGGGTCCGGGTGGGACGGTCATCATGGTGATATTATATTTGAGGAGGGCCATGGATAAAGTGATGGACTGATCGAGTGGCCAAGAAGTGATAGACGGAGTGATGAGTTGTGATAGCTGATGTGATACTGATGACGTAGGCACTTTTCTGGAATAGATGCTGAAGCACTAACGATGTCTTTGGCTTCAACACCTTGTCCATAAGTTGAATAGCATTCGTATTTCGTACGCATATGTCACACCATTTGAATACAAATTATACATCACATCGACCACAGACTGTTATTGACTGATGTGGAAAAAGTGAAAAGCTTCGCATTGCGTGAATCTTTTTTTCAAACAAACTGATAACTGACACCTGGGAAACTATGGCATGCCTAATACCTATTCCAGCACCCTGTCGAATGACTACTTAATGCAGTTCATTCAGATTCACCCTAGGCATGCCTAACGCACCTAGGCACGCACAGGCAGGACTGTATGGCTGGTGGCATATGCATTGTGTCCGGTGTTCACGTTCATAGACAGAGACACCCTCCTGATATAATATCGGGGTAACACAGCACTTGATAACGGTACAAGAGTAAAACTGGCTGGTAACTTCCGATGGATAGAGCAGGTTTGGCTTTCTAACGTAGGAGGGTTTTATCGTGGTACCGGTTGAGCGTCAGATTTAGAAGGATCTTCAGATGTATCAAGTGCACCCTTGAAGGTAAAAGTAATTAAAGCTTATCGGACATGTGCACTATATTGAGGCACCGGTGGTCGTTTGAGAGGCAAAATGCAGCTTTGGAAGCTGCACTATTTTTTTTTTAGATAATGCCACGATAAATAAAAAGTTATAGACTTTATAGCTATAGACTTTGACTTTTATGTCTGATAGAGAGGGTCAGATGACATTAACTCTGTTTTAGCTCCAGCCACCAGCTCTTTGCTCCAAGGAAGATTAAGAGTTGCGTAGTTTAGCAGTTGCCCATAAGTAAGTTTGACTCATTACTCACAAGTGATATTTTCTTGTTTGTGTGGGCTTACAACATGATTAGCTTGATAGCATGTTTATTGCTTGTCTTCGCAAACATAATTATCCTACATTAGCATCATATTACCATGTTATGTAGATCAAAGCGAAAATGCATAATGTTATGGTCTAAGCGTAATGAGCGTATAGGATTCATTGATGCAATATCAAATATCATTTGAAAACGACAATTTTTCGACAGACACAGATACTGGCAAAAGTGAACGATGAGAAAGAATGGCCACCAGAGCGAAAAACTATTTCATAACCTTTTTGCTCTTCCCTTATCATTATACGGATGTGCGCTACGCGACATATTTATAAGTTATATTCATAGTAAATCACATTTCAACTTTCTACTATGGACGTCAAACCCCTTGAGACCCCACTTTTTTGCGATAATTTTTAAATGCGTCAACTCTCGTTGACAATATTCTGGCAATGTGTGTTTCAGAACCTGCCGAAACTTTTATTACTAAGGTATTTTGACGCCAAACGATTATGAAAGGTACTTCTCATTCACTCGTAATGTTAAATTTCACGGAACGAATCTGTTGTTTGGGTAGAGGCTACGCGCTCATGGGGCGGAGCCACGTAATGACGTCAGCGCTAAGCTCCGCCCTACCCCTCCGGCGCTCCTTGCCCGGCGACCGGTCACTCGCGTCTCTCGCTCCATTCAGGCTTGATGGTGGGCGGTAGCTGGTAGCGGTAGCGGGCGCTGGTAGATGGCATTTAGAGCAGATGGCGCTGGTGGCGGGGCTCGAGTGTGGCCGAGCGCAAGCCTCTGCCCGGGCCTGAATTGACCTTAGCATTACGAGTGAATGAGAAGTACCTTCCATAATCGTTTGGCGTCAAAATACCTTAGTAATAAAAGTTTCGGCAGGTTCTGAAACACACATTGCCAGAATATTGTCAACGAATGTTGACACATTTAAAAATTATCGCAAAAAAGTGGGGTCTCAAGGGGTTTGACGTCCATAGTAGTTATCTTCAAACATAACATCAACAACCGCTTGCACCAGACAGTTCACAACAAGATAGGAACACCAAGCCATCGCAGCGCTTAGGAACAAAACTGAGGCATAGATACAGTTCTTGTACACTTTCCACATTATCAGGGCACACCCTGGTATTACCTGACGACTATCGTGACCTTTTAGGGGCGTAAATCTGTCAAATTTCGGCGGTTGTCGACCACTTCAGCCCCTGATAAGAAGGAGATGGCGACAATGATCCCGTCATGAGATGGCTTGTGATAAAGTCACAAGCGTCAATCAGAAATATCACAGTGGTTCAGCGACGCTCGCGCGGGATCGAAGACAATGCGACAAGTCATGCTCACGACTTGAGGCGATGATATAACAGCGAGTGGAAACCTTCCACTCAGTTCATACACTGGTATTATACAACCGGCATCAAATCGACCAGCGGAGAGTGGTGGTATGTTAGGTGTTTGATGAATATTGTGGAAAAGGCTGCAGCTAAGGATTATCGCAAAATAACAATCGCTCAATCAACAGTAGCATTCATTGTTACATAATTTGGCAAATGAAAATTTCCCTAATCCAATCACTATGACGATTCCTGACCGGAGGAATACCCCGTGGTCAAGATAATACGTTACTCTCAAACGTTTTTTAAAGAGATAAGTCTGTAATAACGCTTTTTGGCCGACTATTTGCCCGTTGCATCTTTCTGAGTAAGCCAATGACTATCATCATCCCGATACATCGTTGGAGCACCCTGTAAGCGAAGACTTTGCATAAGGCCTTCGCATTAAATACCCTGGATTATTCCTCATATTACGTCATGCCTTATAAATCATCACCAGTCATTTTTTGTATCTCGCATAAGTAGCTCCATCTCACTTAAACTGAGACGTTTATGGGAATATATACTCGGTTGAAGCCTGCATGACCCTTACCAAACCCTGGTTACACTATTTGAGTCCTGTCTCCACTGTTTGGTGAATTCACAGCACCATCGTCATCCACAAGTCCAGCATTATCAAACGCCTTCCTCTTGCCAGCATCCTGTTCATCCTTCCGGTTCTCAGCCCGCCCAGCTCGCCCTGAAGAGTCTCCTATATCCACACTGATATATGCGTCCCGCTCGCCGTTTGTGACGTCACCTGAGCTTGTGACGTCACCAGAACTCGTCACCGCTCCGGAAGAACCTTCAGCTGCTCCTCCGCCACCTTCTTCACCATTGGCATCAAATCCCGCCTCGACAGTCACCTGTTTTCCTCTCCACTTTCCATGCAGTTTCAACCTCAATTTCACTGCACCCCATGTGGCTGCGTGGAGTCCTAAGACCAGCAACAACGCCGCCACGGCTGTTCCCGTTGATAATCCCGGCTTAGCCCAGTCCAGGATGGGATATATCCCGGTGTTGCCGCTGCCGTCCACGCCCCCGCAGAGGTAGTAGATGATGCTGAAGAGGAGGTAGGTGATGCCGAAGGCCAGCGGGTAGACGACGTGGTGGTAGCGCCGGGGGGTGCCGTGGATGAAGAGGTCGGCCATGGTGTAGAGCGTGGTCAGCAGGTGCAGGTGCAGGTCGGCATACGTCACCGGATCTGATGGAGGGGAGCGGGGAGGGGGGGGGGGGGGGGTTAGCGATCATGATGGCGTTTTATGTAACCTTGGTAGGGCCCGAGCCTTATCAATAAATTATGCATTTAACATGAGATACGATTAATTTGAAATCATCGGTAACATAGAAAGTCACATTACCAGCGTTTATGCTATGAGGGAAAACGTCGGTAATTTCCAGGTATATATCTGTTAAAGGGACCCTCCCACCTTCAAAACAAGTTTATGAATTGGCATGAAAGTGATGTCGCTCGGTTCAGAAAGAGCGAAAACGGATATCTACCAAATTTCACCGAAAAATATTCACCGGTTTTCAAGATATTAGACTTTTACTTTTGTTTACTTTTTGGGATCTCCGCTGTTCCTAGCGACTTTATTTGGAAGCAATAGTTTGGCAGCTGAAAGTGCGGCACTTGTTGCGCGCAAAGCAGCATATACACCACCGCGTGCTACAAAACGTTTTAGTCAAACATTTAAAAATCGTTATCTGCGCTGACGTCACACATTCAGAGGGGTATTCCTATGCATTAGCCCCTCTGAATCAAAATGCTGCAATTTTGAAATTCAGTATTTCCGATTTAAGGCATTTCTCGATGTTGTGAGTGCCAAAACCGGTAATTGTGAGCCAGGGACCCATTTTGGCTATCTCAACTCAAATCTAATGTTAACCCTCGCCGGCACAGGGGGGGGGGGGGTTGATGCAACCCCCCTAAGGTTTTTCGCGAATAACTCGCGTAAAAAGCGGCCGATCGCGACGAAACTTTCAGTACCCTCGCATTGATCAATTTTACACCTACCCTGAAAATTTCATGACCCTGACCCCAATGATCTTTGACCTGTGACCTCTTTTCTGTGACCATGTTTGGCCGAAATCGCGGTTCGGCGCATGTCGGCTCGCATTAGCCGCGCTGTTGCAAGCTTTTCGTGGTTTCAAACGTTCAAACATGTGATTTGATGTTGCTCCCATGCATTAGGGTGGGTGTCAAGGTCACCTGAAGGTCAGGTCAGGTCATTGACCTTTGGTGACCTCGGGTGACCTCGGTTCACTTTTTCGAGTTTTACATGTTTCTAGGCTAGTTTTGGAGCTGAATTCGAATTTAGCAACCATTTGAACATTTACGAAGTAGTTTTGGTGCCTTCGTAACATGTTACGAAGCTGTCCGAGGCGGTTGACACGTATTACGAATACCCGTCACAACCCCTACCGGTTGACCTGACCTGACCTGACCCGACCTGGTCTAAATGCTTAAAGACATCATCTATGATCAAAACTAACACGATATTCGTGATCAGCACCCCGGAAAACCACATAGCAGCCACACTTTACGACTTTCTAACAGGTCCCGATTTTCCCGGTTTTCGGGTCATTGACCTGACCTGGAAGGTCACCCGATGACCTAAGACCTTAAAATTGGGTATCATCGGCTTCCTCTCGTGACGGGCAACACGCTCGTTTTTTTCCGCGAAGCTCTAGCTCGATCAGGGGCCAAACGCGAGGGGGGGTCGTACCAACCCCCCGCCCCCTTGTGCCGTCGAAGGACTCAAAATGGCCTGTGCCGGCGAGGGTTAAGGTGGGAGGGTCCCTTTAATCCTCAGCTGAATTGTTAGCTAAAGTCACCTCCACGCTATCCAATGTACAGTTGTGACAATGGCAAGATAAGTATACCTACAGCTCTTCAACGATCCATTATAAAATTGATTAAATCACGGAATGTACTTACAGTCGAGGAAGGGGAAGACTCCTCCCCAGTACATGATTGTGACCAGCGGTGCGATCGTGTGAGAGATGTTCACTATCACCCAGTGGGTCTTGTACAGCCAGTGGGGAACCAGTGGCTTTATACCTGAAAAAAACGATCAGACGATTTGTTGGATAACACCGTATTCAACATATAAATGTGTCATTACGTTTCGTATTTCCGAGTATCTTCATGTGCCGACTGCGAGCTTCCTCTACGCTCACTTTGAAACTGTAAGCAAATCATTCAGGGTACAAGTTGGACTCAGCTTAAATCATCTGTCATTTATTTATTTCTAAACGGATACTGCTCAGGTGCTGTAACGATAAGACTGCTTTAGAGGCTTAGCAGTGCAATATCATAGAGTGCTAGGTATGTGGTGCAGCTATCTGGCTGACATTTCAAGTCCATAATCGTGCAGGTTTAAGCTGTCTATCTGATACGGAGATTACACAACAAAATTATATAAGGAGTAGCTAGTAAGTGCACTCGCATCGAGTTAAATGTTTGCCAAGATCGATTGATTGCTCAAAACTTTGTCGCCTTCGAAGGATACATCTTTTCTCACTCACCGTTCCGGCTTCTGAAGGCTGCAGTCAGAGCAGAGAGAAACTGTACCGCGATGTCCACGATTGCAGAAAGATACGTCCAGTTTGTTAGGTAAATCATGTAATAACTAATCTGATTGGTGTCATAGTCGTTCAGGAGATTGTAGATGAAGAAACTCCAGAAGTAGATGAATATGACGAAGCGGTAGATGACATAGCCGATGCTGATTTTGTCCGGATCCTGCCACTGAAAACGAGGAGCCAGGGACGGGGTGAATCACAAACACTTAACGGAGCGTGAAAATCGGCTGTGCCATCACCTGAAGGGCTTAGATTCCTATTGTGTTTATGTTAGTAAGTAATTACTGCGCAGAATCAAATGAAGGTGGCTTTTGGTTTAATTCATGGTGAAGACTTCTACTGGCGTCCAACTGGCGTCTTACTGAGCAAACATCCAAGTTGGCGTCTAACTTGGCGTCTTAACTGTTGGACGGAAACTTCCCAGCTAGACGCGTCTAAAGTTAGCTGTTGCCAGATAGACGCAGTCGCCGTCCAGCAAGATGCGTCTACGACTTAGACGCGTCTAGCTAGACGCGAAATGGATGTCTCCACCCGTGATAAATCTTTATTTCATTTGAAACATGGCGAAGAGGCAGGCTCCAGTCAGATCTTTTATCTACCGAAATATAAATTTTTTCCTTTCTCTTTTCTTAAATATTTTTCGATGCCGCAAACACGACTAGATGAGATGATGAACGATCAGACTGTGACTATTTATAGGTATGTTCTCCCTTACCTGCGCAGTTCCGAAGGAGGCCGGTCGGTGGTGACTCAGACCGAATTTGTGCCATTTCAGCTCCCAGCGACACCGCATCGCGTCTGGTGACGTCACTTCTTCACGATGACGTCACTCTGCAGATCAAATACACGATGAAACTGTGACATTTTTTTAGTCGATGGGAGAAGCTTTCTTGGTCTATTGAGACTAACTCAAAGCCATCATCCATAGGATGAAGGGATAAGAGGAGAGACATTGGTACGAATCGACCACCGACTGAGCGACTGAGCCCATCCCAATGAGGCGGGAGTTTGCTGGTGGGAAAGGTCACCCAGCCGCTAAAACGGTCACCCCACAGAAATAGCATGGTGCTCCTACTGGAGCTACCCTTCTCGGTCGACTAGGTGCGGGTGACCCCCGTCGGAACGGGGAGGGGAAATCAAGGGCTAGGAATAATGATGGGTTGGTAATAACGAATAAAAAAGGACATGGAATTTACCGTTCTGAGTAAGCCACTTATTGCATAGTTCCTGATCTATATCATGCATGCCGAGGACCACATTCGACGCGTTCTATTCAACCATACTCAATTACCATTCACTCGCCCCTCCCTGTCTCCACTTATTCCTTTTCCTCGCTCCTTCTCCCCTCCTTCTTTGCCACCCCCTGACCACCTACCTTCGCCACCGATGCGGCCCCACTGTGGCCTGCCCCGGGCACTGGCGACCCACGCATCGATTTTATCACTTCTATTCATGCTAGCGATGCGGCTTTTGCGCCATGCGACGGCCCGCTTGATAACATAACACAGGCTTTATCGTGTGTTTTTATCTAGACTGTCCAGCAAAGTGGGCCGTTTTATACCGACATTAGTTGCCACTGTCACAAAAAAACTGGGTAAAATGGCCCACATTTCTCACAAACCTTTCCATATTGGAGCGGAATAAACATTGAGTTTGCACCTCTAGCATGATCGGCCGTGGCCGTGGCGTTTGCCGTGGTCGCGCTATGCGCTATCGTTACTAAGACTCTTGTAAAACACACACGTTCGAACTGATAACGTGGTATCAATCAGCTAACCAACAGCGCTTTGTAGCACAATGTGGGGAGGGGTAAAGAGGGCGGCAGTGGAAGGCGTGATAGGCACTCGATGTTGAGCTCGATGTTGAAGTGCTGGCGCCCTCGGCTTTCCCATGGAGGGAGGTTGTGGGGGGGGGGGGGCGAATTATCGTATCGAACATGAGTGCTCATCGTGCAATGCATCCATTGCTTAGGGTAGGTTTGATCAGGGGCGCGGGAACTACTTTCAGACTGGGGGGGGGGGGGGGGGGCACGCCATGATAGAGATCAACCTAGGGTACCCCCAAATCTACTTTTCTCACCGGTTTTAGGCCACTTATTTTTCATCCCTTGGCTTTTTCAACAAAAAAGAAAACATTTGCAAAAAGTGTGGTATTCCGTCTCAAAGCAGTGGGGGTACCGCCCCCACGGCCCCAGAGTTGGGGAGGGGCAAGCTGCCCCTACTGCCCCCCCCCCCCGGCTCCCGTGCCTATGTGTTTGATTTGCTGTGCTAGCATTATCTTGATTTCATTTCACCGACCTTTAAGGTCAAAGTTTTTTTTTTCGTTGTCACGGCATCTGTTACAGAATACGATCACGAGAATTATGGCATCATTCGACCGACTCGTCTGGTTCTTCTTGTATCTTACGTCATCCTCAGGTATACTCAAATTCAACTTTGAGTTTTGAATTGACATTTGTCAATAACAGAAATGACTTTGGTTAAGTTATATAAAAAACTGCACTTTATGTAACCTTACATCGGCAGTCACTGCCTCAACATCTAGTCTTTATACAAGACATGTCAACGCCGTCGATAAGCTATGACTCACAGAACGAAGCCGTTTCAAAACCACACAACGCTTAAATGCCATTTATTGCATTATAACGAAAATCCCCATGAGGCATACACGATATATCTTACATACCTACACATTCAGAAATTGTATAGACAATGTGTCCCTCAATGTCGCACTGTGTGAGGTAGATTGCCAGACAAAACAGACAAACAGTGGCTTATCTAAACACGGACAGTTTCGGACCTAGCTCGGAATATAACGATGTTTGCTATACCGTACATATAAATATCCAAACACGACTGTCACGGTCCCTGATAAAAACACCAAGCAATGTGCAACGCGAGCTCATGCGAACACACAATATCTGCATGGAAGTGACCTGCAGCTAAATACCCGCCCCATGTGTACACAATTGTCGTAAGAAAGGCAGCTGCTGGCTGACATACACATACTGCATAACAATCACAGTTCACACGCCTTGATTACAAAACAGAAGTCGCCTATGAGAATACGATTTCGATTGCCAGCATTCGAACCAAGTTCACAATGTAAATTTTAATGATCACAACGTGATCACCTCACCAAAGTATTCCAATAATCCTGACATGTCATTTGCATGACACATCCCTATCGCAACGACTTACAAATGGTAACAGACGTAAAACGCTTAGTATATAAATGGAGGCAGTGTGCCTTTGATGAAGCATCATACATGGCTTTCTGTTCCATATTTTGATTGCCTAAGGTAGGCCTGCAGCCTGCCACTCAACAACCTAAGGTCAAAGAGTCGCCATAAAGTTAGGTTTAAATCATAAATCCTCGAAGCCACCTGCTCTGAGTTCCTGAGCTTCACAAATCATGAGGTCTTTGTCTTTCAAACAGCGCCACCTGACTCATTGTGAGCAAAACGTTACCTTCTCTTCTTCTCTTCTTCGTTCCCTTCTCTTCTTATTCGTTGTCAACGTCATATCCTGTATTCTCGAAGCCCTCTCTCGCCTTCTCCACGTCATCGTTCTGTTTCTTCTCAACGTCATTTTCCCTCGTCTGGACGTTACTCTCTTCCTGCTCTAAGACGCCCTCCGTCCTATTCGTGCTACTCTTCCCACTATCCTCTTCCTTTCCCACCCCTTCTCCACTCTCATCTCTCTTCATCCCGTTTCCATTCTCTCCTCCATCTTGCGTTACCTCGGGACTCTCAACCATCACCACCTCTGCACTCTTATCCCCATGCCACCTTCCATGCATCTTCTGCCGCAACTTCACCAACCCCCACGTAACACCATGAAGGATGAAGATCACCAACACCGCACCAACCGCTACCCCTATCGTCAGACCCGGCTTCGCCCAGTCCAGGATGGGGTAGATGGCGGTGCTGCCATCTGGTCCAACTCCTCCACAGAAGTAGTAGATGATGGTGAAGAAGAGGTAGGTCAGGGCGAAGCTGAGCGGATAGAGAACGTGATGGTAGCGCCGAGGACTGCCGTGGATCAGCAGGTCCATGATGGCGTAGATGGTTGTGAACAGGTGAAGGTGGAGATCGGTGTAGTTGACGGCGACTGTGGAACGAGAGAGAAAGAGCGTCAGATAAGTCAGTGGAATACCTTTTTTACCTGCATAGTCTGATTCAATTTCATTAAAGGTAGTGTGCCACCTTTGAAAGATTTCCCGTTTTATTTTTCCTAGGATAAGAAGCTTCTGTTTTTACCTAATATCGCAAAAAAATAAAAAATGGGCCTGGAATAGTGCCTTTTTCGCCTAAAAGTTTATCGGTTTTTAGATATGTATAACAACTGTAGTGGGCTCACCTGCAAACAGGCGTCGGGCAACAATCGCGAATGCGGCGCACTTGTGACAATAAGCAAAGGTCATTATCGTGTTACGACCATACGACGTACGGGAATGAGTTATCAGCTGTCTAATCGTAGACAACACAATGTCGAGCCTTAAACTGTAAGCCTGTATTGGTATTGTTTCTTAAATTTGGCTGTCGAACATTAACCCTCGCCCGCACATGGGGGGGGGGGGGGGGTGGTTGCCACCCCCCCAGGTAGTCTTTCTGCTCTGCACTCAACATTTTTGGAGCTAGAAGGCTGATTTTTCGTATAGCTGCTCCTCTATCCTTTCTTGATGTCCACTGAAAATTTCAAGTTTCTGTGACCTTTGGTTTCGGAGATATGACCTTGTTTTTCAGGTCATGTCATGACCCAAATGGCCAATTCTCGACATCTTGCGTTGGCTATGGGCCTTGTGAGCTTTTGACACCTTGATTTCGGCCTTTTTTACCAGTCTTACCTCCCACCCATCATGGAACATGTTGTTCGACGATGTACAGATGTCAAGGTCAAGGTCAAGGTCAACCTAGGTCATCTAAGATAATTGCGTTTTAGGCAAGCGGAATTTACTTTTTGTGAAGTTTTTTGACTGCATTTTTGGTAAAAGCTTCTCAGATCATGATTTCATGTAATATGGACACATAAACAATCGGTGCACACATCAGTATACACACAGACACACACAGACATACAAACACATATAATTGACCTTGACCTAACTTGACCTGAAATGACCTCAGCAGCAAAAACCTGGTCGGGTAGTGTGAGAAAGAGGTTCTAGCTGGCTTGGCACCAGAAAACGGCATCGTTATCGGTATATGATAAGCAGCGCACTTGATATCCAACGGTGACCCAAAACAGCAACATTTTTTAGTTTGACCTGACCTGGAAGGTCAATGACTGACCTGAGAAGGTAAAACTGGGTATCATTGGATTCGTCTCTTCCCAAAGAATCTTTTTGGTCTTTACCGCTAAGCTCTATCTCGAACAGGAACGAAATGGCGCGGGGGGGTGGCAACCACCCCCCCCCCCCCCCATGTGCGTTCTAGGATGGGAAAATGGCATGTGCGGGCGAGGGTTAATTTGTGGTTTGAAATATGATTTTATGTAAAATAATTGATATGAAACAGCCGTCTCTTAAGTTATGACCCCATTACACCACACGCAAGTGGCAGAAATGACAATGATCAGCTGACGCATTTTTCTTGGCCGAAGTCAGAGCGCGCGGCCCGACGCACCACGCGTATTTGGAAATTCCGACCTCGACGAGCATCAGAAGCCACCTAACAGGCGTGTTCGAAACCGCAGGAGATGATGATGAACGGGTTTATCGAAACTTGATTGGATGAGCATATCGGTAATAGCGATTTTAGTGTGTGCATTTATTGTTCATAGTGGTGTGAAATGTGGTTGGGGTACGACCGACAACCCGTCGGGGCGAATTTCGCACTGGGGTACTCAAAATTTGAAGAATTTAAGACGTTTCCATAAGTTTTGAAGGTATGGATAAGTTCTAAAAATCCGGTTCTCCTTATCCGGGTCATTAACTCCATATGGTCCAAGAAAGCTGGCACACTACCTTTAAAGGTGAAATATTTACCCAATGTTATTAAGAGCAGAACGACCGTGAAATAATAAGTGACATAGAAGTTTGCCATTAGGTAATATATAATACTGAACGAGGCCGGTGTAAATAAATTTTCAAGACCGAGGTCCTTACTGGATTTTTGAACGAGGCCGAAGGCCGAGTTCAAAAATCAGTAAGGACTGAGGTCTTGAAAATTTATCACCGGCCGAGTTTGGTATGTATTTTACTGTATGCCAACGATAAATTTATTTTCTGGACCGAAGCTCTTAGCCGACTTAGGAACGAGACCATCCCAAAATGTTGGCTTTAGTGTATTCTGGTAATGCATTTTTGACCGTGGTCAATTTGCTTACACCAGTTATTACCACACCCCTCTGGCTAATGTATTTGAATAGGCCAGGCATACAGTAAATGTTTTTAGAGATATTGAGCAATTCAATTCTCAGTCATGGCGAATAATCCGAGTAAAAAAAAGTTTCCGAATTTAATTGTAAAAATCGATCGTTCTATCGCTTCCATCCAAAACACGTGAGAAAAAGGACTTATTTCGTTAAATTACCGTTCCAACCGTTCATCGAGGAATGCCACTCAGACTTCAACATTTTCACTTGGCTATCAGTGACGAATATGTGTGCACACAACGAACGACAAACTTTTTACACAATGAGTGAGAAATCTGTGTACATGAGACAAGGAACCAAGCGACGACAGTGGTGCCACCTACCGCTGAGCTGGGGAAACACAGTTGACCAGTAGAGAATGGTGACAAACGGCTCCATTGTGTGGGAAATATTCACTATCACCCAGTGGGTCTTGTACAGCAGCGGTGGACAAACGGGCTTTATTCCTGAAACACACATAAATGGTATTGTCAGTCATGAGTTACCAATGATAATTCACTGAAATCCTAGAACGGTTTTATCGTAGATTTATTGATTAAATCTTAGACACAGATAAGGATATATCCGTAAGAAGTACACCTTTTTACGCCTAATTTAGGCGGCAGTGCACACATTTCAGCAAAAGTGCTGGCGATTTTGACAGTACAGCATAGTCTGTCTATGGCGAACTGTCGAAATCGGTTGCACTTTTACTAAACTGTGTGCAATATGTCTATATTTGGGCGTAAAAAGGTGTAGTGATTGATCACATTCAGTTCACACACTTTGTACAATCGTCTTAACACAAAAACTTGACAACCCTGGTCATAGTGTTGTCAAAGCATGCTCTTACAAGTAAGCACGATGTTTTTTAACTTAATAACAGCTCGGCTCATGGTTGAAAAAAGGTTTCAAAAATAAAATCAAAACTGACTGCACAGTGCACATCCGACTCAGATCACTAATCATTAATTGCATGTATAACGACCCCAGCGAATCCCCTTTCCACTACCGTAGTGATGTCTGAAGGCCACGGTACAGGAGGCCGCCAGCTGTAGCGCCACATCCAGCATCGCCGTCATGTACGTCCACACGGTGAGGTAGATCATGAGGTAGGGCCTGACGTCGGGAGTCGACGTCACAATCAGAGCCACGAAGAAGCCCCAGAAGAAGCAGAAGACCAGAAGACGGTAGAGGAGGTACGGGACGCTGACCGTCTCACGTTTCTGCCACTGTGGGGGAGATTTGTGGTTAGACGGGTGGGGAGGGCAGATGTTCAGGTTGGTGCTGGGATTGTGAGTACGACGGCCTTATCAGTGAAACAGTCTAACCCAGATATCTAATCATTATTCAGGGCAAGCTTTGAAGCAGTAAACCTACATATGTAGAATCATAGAACTCTGTCGCATTTTTGAGACAGATTCTTCAAGCACACACACTAACCTATACCTGCCTAAAACAATTTCATTTCCACTCATATTTCGATGGTCGGTGTCCCATGAAATTAAAAACGATAAACGAAAAACTTCTTTTTTACAGTTCACCCCACTCCATTTACGAAATGCCCCTATGCATTTAAAAACAAATATAAGGTGGTGATTTAACACGCTCACGCTATTCACGGTGGTTACCTGGGCTGTTCCGAAGCTGGCCGGTCGGTGGTGGGTGAGACCGAACTTGCTCCATCGCAGTCGCAGTCGTGACGGCATTGTGATCACGTGACCTGGCCGTGCACCGCCGACCTTGACCGGGTCAGCCGGCGAGGCGACCAATCAGCGGACGCGATGACACCCTGAAAGAAATCACGTGATTTTTTGTTCTGTATATGACCCTGAATTTGGCGAATATTCAATTCCTGCTTCAATAATGCTAAATGCTTAGCATAGGTAGGTATAATTGCAATGCACATAAAAAGATAAAACGGTTAGGTCACCAATCAACATTAGTTAGAATATGCCATATGCGCATCCCGAATCCCGGTAAATAAGACATGTGGGCTGCTAGGCATAATACAAGCAAAATAGCGAGGTAAGCTAGGCAAACCGCCGACTACATAGGCATAAGTGTTCGAGGAGATATTACTCGCATCATCTCAGCTTTTTCTTTGTTGAATAACAAAATCCCATACTGTGTCATTTCTAAGAGGGCTTTGTCTGATGCTTTGTTTTCTTCGCTACCGTTTTATAAGACATCAGATATGCGACATGCGATAAGGTTTTATCGCAGATTAGTTCTCATCATGACACACTTCTGTAATCGGCAATGTTTTGCACATTAGCGCGCTATTAATTTGTTGACAAAGTAGGTTGCTATCAGTCGGTATTGTTTCTTCAGCCTCTGGATGAGACATGGGGACAGAAAGAAAGAAGGTCCTATCCTTGATCGTGTATTGTCTGTGTTTTTACACTTGGCGACATAACACTGAGCTGCGGATAGAGCGTAACGCAACGAGGTGGGGGGAGGGTTAACTCTGCCCCTGGGTCACCTAGCGACAAGAAGAGGTAAAAGGCGTTCGAAAGTTTGCAAACAAGTGTCATCAGAATCCACATTCCGCTTGCATCACATCTAGCATTTTAGCAACTACGGTGATCGTTCAGGATAGTGGACAGTGGTTGGTGTGACGTTTTGGCATTTTGCCCGTTGTCATTTTAGCAGTGCTTGTAAAAGTGAGGTATCATTTGCAATAGGTGGGCATCGATTATCGACCATATTGAAGACATAGCTAATGTTCGGTTTTATTTTTTTACCGATTTAAGAGCTGACTCAGCTCAACCTTCAGGCTTAGTTAGGCTAAGTCAGCAGCCAGTATTGACTGTTATGATACCACTTTGTGTTCGAACTCTGAGTTGTGATCTGTGCAAATCAACTATATTTATTTATCTCTTATCACAATAATGCGGCTCAGTTCAACGGCACTCGATATTGTCATATCAGCATCAACACTGACGGGATGTTCTCAATTCTCATGATGCATGACGCACTCGGACGATATCGTGCAGCTCAAGGGCCTGAAGGCTGTTTCATGTTTGCTGTCCCGTTGAGATTCGTCAGTAGTCGCAAGACTCGAACTTTTTGGTGGGATGGGTTACCCAATTGCTCAAACGATCGCCCAGCCGCTCAACTCGCCAAGTAGCCGCTCAGAAGGTCGCCAAGGCGCTCAAATTGGTCTACTCGGAGGGATCTTTACTGTTGGAGCTCCACTGTCCCCCGGTTGTCTGGTGAGGTGAACGATTACTCCAAACAGGGACCTATCAGTAATCACTGATTTAGAATGAGGATGGGTAACCACCGTCCACCGGCCAAGAGGTTTTCTGCATAGGTATCGAGAGGAAAGACGTTCACGTCTGCAATTCGCCTCTAATTGAAAATCTCGGGTCAAAGTAAGATAAAATCCAGTCAGGTTAGAAAGTTGACCAAAAATGGTCGTGTTACCTCCATATCACTTGATTCGCCAGCCCTTGAGAAGTTCATGGTGACCTCTCCGTCTCCTGACTCACCGAATTTAATTTATCCCATGGCATTAAATGACCTTCGACTTCAATTTTTACGCATTATGCGTTTGGAGAGATTCAGACTCATCATTCAAGATCAGGTCACCAGGTCAGGTCAAGCGATCTCACTTCAAGAAAAAGTGAGTAAGGGAGAGTAGGGCTGTCTGTTACGGGGGTATCGCTTGGGTAGTTACAGGGGTAGGCACAGGGGTCTGTTACAGCGGTAGGTATAGGTAGGTTAACCCTCGCCCGTATTGGTGTTTTTCCAGCCGCGAACGTATAAGGGGGGGGGGGGGGGGTCCCGTTGGACCCCCCCTTGCCGTTTCGCCCCTGATCGAGCTAGAGCTTCGCGGAAAAAAACGAGCGTGTTGCCCGTGACGAGAGGAAGCCAAAGATACCCAATTTTAAGGTCCTAGGTCATTGGTTGACCTTGCAGGTCAGGTCAATGACCCAAAAGTCGGGAAAATCGGGACCTGTTAGAATGTCGTAAGGTGTGGCTGCTATGAGGGTTTTCGGGGTGCTGATCACAAATATCATGTTAGTTTTGATCACAGATGATGTCTTCATGCATTTAGGTCAGGTCGGGTCAGGTCAGGTCAGGTCAGGTCAACCAGTAGGGGTCCTGCCGGGTATTCGTAGTAGGTGTCAACCGCCTCTGACAGCTTAGTAACATGTTACGAAGGCACCAAAACTACTTCGTAAACGTTCATATGGTTGTTTAATTCGAATTCAGCTCCAAAAAACTGGCCCAGAAACATGTAAAACTCGAAAAAGTGAGCCGAGGTAATCAAAGGTCAATGACCTGACCTGACCTTCAGGTGACCTTGACACCCACCCTAATGCATGGGACCAACATCATTTCAGATGTTTGAACGCTTGAAACCACGAAAAGACTGCAAACGCGCCGCTAATGCGAGCCGACATACGCCGAACCGTGATTCCGGCCAAACATTGTCTCGAAAAGTAGGTCACAGGTCAAAGGTCATTTGGGTCAGGGTCATGAAATTTTCAGGGTAGGTGTAAAATCGATCAACTCGAGGGTACTGAAAGTTTCGTCGCGATCGGCCGCTTTTTACGCGAGTTATTCGCCAAAAACTGAGGGGGGGGGTCCGTTCGACCCCCCCTATATGGGCGAGGGTTAAGTCGCTATGTAGGAGCACTGGGGATAATTCATAACTGCAAAATAATTTTTTGTTGGTCAATACTTTGGGATGACTTTCGGCAACACTATTCGTGCTAGAAAGCTGAATGTACGAGTATGTTCACAATATTAAACGTTCTTTTCTTTTGGAGGATTGTCAAGTGAAAAGCGCTAGCCTTCTCTCATGTTTCCAAACATTTGAGTTCAACCGTGTGACAGTCGGCCACCGCAGAGCCGGGTACCTATGTTGAAACATGACCGCCCAAGCATGCTTACATATAGCGTGCACCATTTAACCTCGGCGTGAATTTCATGCACAAACGCCGACCCTAGTACGTTAGTTCGGCAATGCATGGTGCCTCTAGCGTTCCAGGAAAGATAAATGTACCAAGAGGTTGAGCCATGGTAGATGAGCCTTTTCACGCCTGTGAAGTGCAGCAAGGGATTGTGCTTTAGATATTGTTCTAGAAGGAAAACATGTTTAGTGTTTACCACAAGGGAGAGTGAGACTTAGACGATCGGTTGCGATAAGATGGTTAATTATCGTTAATATTATCAAGAGACCGCGAAAAAGAAAGTGTGACATGCTACCCGACATCATCCGTCAGCTTAGGTACCGGTTATCCTCACAATTTTCAACTTACCCCGAAAATTTTGCTATGGTTTGTCTTTCACATAAAAGTGAACAGCCATACATAAACGATAAATTGCATGTGCTTTCTAAATGAATCAAGCTAGCATGTGACTAAATTTGGTACAATTTCGTTGCATAATTTGCACACTAAGTGCAGAATAAAAAGTACTAATAGCTCCACCCTCCCCTATCCTCCATAATTAGGGAAATAGCTAGTTACACGGACATTAAACGACCACTTTATAAACGCCATGAATGAACGTTATGCGGAGTGCATGAAGCATAGGTATCTTGGATTTTATATCGATGACCAGAAAAAGTTAAATTTTCTGACCTTATCAAGAGTCAATAGGAGGAACGGCTCCCATTAGAACGAAAGCCGCAAGTGCCCGGACAATCCGTGGACCGTAGGTACTAGCGTAATCGTAACTGTCGTAAGTACGAAACAATCTCAAACATTTACATGGCTTCCCGGTCTCTCTCTCTCTCTCTCTCTCTCTCTCTCTCTCTCTCTCTCTCTCTCTCTCTCTCTCTCTCTCTCTCTCTCTCTTCCCCCTCCCTCCCTCCTCTCACCTGTATCAGTCGCGTCTCTCCAGCGTTATGCACGCCTGTCACCGCCGAACTCCGTTCAACTGTTCTGCCACACGAACTCAGCGAGACTACTGGGCGTCAGGAGCCGCTCAGCTGGGCGCCCGGGGCGCCGGCGCCCCCACCAAGGACGCCCGACGTCCGTGGGCGCCGGAGAAGGGGTCGGGGAACCCAGGAGGCCACGGGACGGCCTCAGGGCCGCTGAATCACAGACAGGAAGCGGAGATAATCGTCGGGATGGAACCGGAAGGAGACGGGATAGAAAGAGAGAGGGATGCCAGATGAAGAGTGATAGAAAATCGCTTCAGCACTCAGCGAATCTGGTGAGTCTAGAAAGGAATGGTGATTAAACCCAGATGAAGAAGTTGAAAGAATCAATTTGGTTGGTCAGAATAGACGGCTAGGTGATTATGACAATCAAATCCGTCCGAGACGCAGTAATACAGGAGGAAGCGCACCTGTAGCAGGTTAGCACAAACAGAAGACTAGCAGGTTTGTAGTTCGAAATAGGGAGCACTGAACACTAAAAACTAGCCATAGCACTAAAAACTGCCGCCCATGGCACGCCGCAGGCACTGACGGTAACGCGTATCAGTCGCTCATAGGTCGTCGGCATAGAGCGATAACGCATGACGGGCTGAGGGGCAGACGGGAGTAAGTCACCGTCCTAGGTGCCGAGCTGTGAGTCATACCTATACGTCTACCGACGTCCAACGGAAAAAGCGAGCAACTCACCGCCCTATGCTCCGGGCAGTATGTCTATATGTATATTGTCTATACGTCTACCACCAGCAAAAGGGTCTACCAATACATTACGGGATTTATGTATAGTTGTCATTTTGTCCTATAAAAGGACAAATGCAGTGTGCATATAAGTATGAAAAACTGAGCGTGTTATTATTGAACTGAAGTCTGAACCAACCGCTTTTTAAGTGGGTTAGGGTAGGGTGTGTGGTTGCGTCGATAATATAGGCCATCGACGTGCCCAAAACTCAGCGTAATCACCGTTTTATCAGATAGGCTGACGTGGGTCGACGGGCATTCGTCGAATCGAACACAGCAGTGCTCCACTACACACAGTACACTGTTTTTCCAGCTGATTTCTATTCATACGCAACCGACGTAACCGCTCACGGTCACTAAACCTAAACACAGGATAACCTTCAACGTATATTTACCACCAGTGTACCTTTGTGGTTGTTCAATCCGTATGCTGTGTACACATTGGTTGTCAAATATGTCCATTGTCTATTACATTCGATAGAAGGGACCAATCATTACGATGGATATGTGAAGCAATAAATAAGTTCAGAAGATGAACGGACAGAAGTGACTGAAAAGATGTGCGGCATGAGTAAAAAGAAGCATGGGAAAGGCGAAAACGTATCGCATAGTTCCAACATTTCGTGATAACTGGCGGGAAGACAACAGGTGCTCAACAGTCCGAAGAGCGCAAGTGCGATATGTTTGCATAGATACAGTTCCACCAAGGCTTACGTGTCATTTCGTTATTAACTGGCACGCTGTTGTGTAGGTTATAAAACAAACCGATAACGATAAGCACACGAAAAATAGGCCAACAATTAACATTAAGCAAATCAAAATAGCCCACTAAACCAGGTACAAGAGTAATACAAATTTCAGAAACGAAAACACTCCATGATTTCAGAAACAGTCACCTAAAGCAACTGATGTCTCACTGGCCCAAAAACACTTCCCAGAACCAATAACAGAAACTTTCCTGACATAAGCGACATACGTGCCGTAACAATGTGCATTTGCAATTCTGGCAAGCATATGCTCTAGCACTATCACTACATTCATGTCGACTATTAGAAGCTAGGAAGAAAGCCCTTGTCCGATAAACAGCTACAAATAGAACAACTACATACTTGGCACTACGCACATCCTACTACAATAAACATACACGCTTCTTGAGAGCAGCCCGATATTTGGGATGTCAACAGGTACGCAGCTTGCATATATTTTTATTTACTACCGCAGCCATTGACGTGTGTAGACGGAGCTAGCGGTACAAATAACAGGGTACAGCTTTGAGACATCGATTACATTGTGAACTAAATTGCTACAGTTGGCTGTTGGTTGGGGTAATGTTAATAATTTGAAACAAGTCCGGCAGCATCAAAGAGATGGCTCTTTAACATTTGGTGCAACTGAAAAAGCCCAGAACCCTAACCAAGAACAAAATTAACAGTTAAGTACCCATGAGAGCAAGTAACTTCACCACCGTCCATAATGGTAACTTTATACCATATTCAGCAGTGAATACCGAACAACTAAGAAGGAAAGCTGTTGGTAGATTCGTAATTACCTTTTTCAACAAGAATGTTTGACAATTGACATTGCGTTTCAAATAATAACTTTAGCAAAATGACCAAATGAGCTTGTAGAAATTGGTATAAGATGGCGAATTAAAACTGATGCATGTGTTGACTAACTACCCTCGCCTCGCTATTGCACCAAACAACTCCGACACGTTTCTCAAAAACATCTCGACACACGCACCAAAAATCTGACCATGACATAACCTGATCGTGACATTTCCCTGATATCTACAACAAAAGCAAAAACCCTTCATCCAACACACTCTGTGACCGTATTCACGCTCTAAACTGGGTCTTATACGGGTGATATGCAGTGATGCAATACTAGGAAGACACGGCTGGGAGTTTGTGACAGTAATTTGCTACGGGGATAGCTGCCTTGGAAACACATCTCGAACAGTGTCTTCAATTTCACCCTGTAGAATGTCACCCCGAGGGATGCAGGGTATCGCCCTTCAGCACGGAGCCTCCCCCTGGCCCATTTCGACCCCAAACTCACCTCGCTACACAGCGGGATGACTTTTCGGGTTCAAATCGCCACACAGGACGCCGTTCGCTCTTCAGGCCAGCGGCGATCCGTACCGGCCGTGAGAGGTACCACGAGCTTTCCGCCAGATAGGGGAACACTGGAGTGTCCCACGCCACCCACCCCGCCGTCACCGCCATTGGTGCTAATGCTGGTTTGATGATTGTGAGATGACGTGCTCCCGTTGGCAGTCTTGGACGCACCATTCTGATGACTGTAACTGGAAGTGGTGTCATCAGAACGACGGGGTATGCCACCGTTTTGGTGCTCGTGATGGTGATCGAGTCCCGTATGACTGTGGCCGTGGTGGTGACGATGGTGATGGGTTGGTGTTCCTCCGTCCTGCCTTCGTCCCTGCCCTCTCTCCTCGCCGTTCTCACTGAAGTGCGTCAGGTACCGCGCATCGTCCCCTGCTGTGGCGAGCAGAGCCTCTTCCTCCTTCCTCAGCCAGGCCGAGTTCCCCACACAAACATGCATCTCCCTGCGTTCATCATTGAGCGCAAACACAAACACGGGAAACAAACACTTCTCGCAATGCCTCTCCACTGAATGTCCTCGCTCTATAACGTGACGCACCAGTCGCGCCGTCTTCGCCGCAAACGCTGCGCCACATTCGCCACAGCTCAACCTCCACGGTCTTGGCGCAGTCAGATGCGACCCAGCCATAAGGGCAGCGACATTGCCCACACCCATCTTCCGAACTGTGTCGGTCACCACACAGCGATGCCACACTCCAGGCCGACCCTTTCTGCGACATCGCACGGCTGGTAGACGGCAGAGCGCACAGCGCGCGGCCAGGCCGTGTCCGGAGCGATAGGCGTGGTCCACACAGTCCTGCCAACCTGACGTATCGCGGGAGCACGTGTCACAAACGAAGGCAGGATGGGAGGGCCGGCGACGAGCGCTGCCGGAGGAGAGGCGGGGGTGGACAGCGTCCACCTCGTCCACTGTGGATAGTCCACTGGCAGTCTTCATACTCCCGTCACTGTTAACACTTCGTAACTCTAAAGGCTTGGTGGTTAGTAGGGGTTCAATAGTAGACCTGCTTGCTGCCAGACTTGAGCTTTCATTTGGTATCTGCCAAGTCGAGCTGAGGCGAGATTCAGAGGAAACCTGGTTAATACTTTCTGAGCCCTGGTGGTGATTTTGTGACGTGGATTCACTTCCGTGCTTAGCGTCATCGCGGCTGTCCTGAGCATCGGTAACGTATCTGTCATTTTTCTGCTCAGTTTTGTCCTCTAACCCACCGCACTTCTCACTGACTTCAGTGACGTCACTTTCACCAGACACTGCCCCGCCGTTCTCTTCATCAGACCAACTGATGACATCATCACCTCGCCAGTGTCTGACGTCACCACTGGACCTGTATTCGAGGAGGTCGGCGGAGTCGGTGGCTGCCTCTGCCGCCACTGTGATGAAACTGCTGGAGGTGGCAGCGGTGTATGGTTCCGTGATTGGTTGGGCCATAACTGGGTCAACTAGCGTGACCCAGGTCAGGTCACCGCTCGGGCGCGGTGATTACGGCCGGTTCACGTTTGTCCGATGTCATGGCAAGCAGTAGTGGAGCATAGAGCTGAAAGCAAACAGAAAAGCATACCTACGGTTAATGTTTAGTGTGGGTATCATTAGAAAGCTAGGACCTATAGCATACACTAGCATGGATATACAGAGGCTTAAATACAACTCGCACCAATCACTAAAAGGCCACAACCACACAATAGGACACAATAAGGCCACAGCCGCAAAACATGACACACACGGTTGGACTTAACAAACGCCACTTATTCGAGCCCTACCTATAATAAATTGCTACAACATGCGTCAAACGAAACAGCACGGGAATGTCTTCAATCACACGCACTCTCAGCACACTCGGCACGAGACTGAGACTCACGCACTGCGTCCCTGCACCTCACCAAAGGTGCGGTGTAATGAGACACCTGTGGTCTGTGACCAACGTATTGACAGGGAATCTGGGCTGTGCGACGTGTGTGTGCTCGTGGGAAAAGAAAGACAAGGGGTGAGGGTGAAAGTGAGGGTGAAGGAAAGGGAGGCAAAAAAGAACTCAGAAACATACGACGAATAAGTGATAATGGCAATTCGTGTTATATTGATTAAAACTGATACAATGGGTTTAACAAACAGTGAACTTAATGTAGGATTCATTATGTTGTTTATGAGGCCAACCTGTCAGTATGTAAAAGTGTAGACAGAATAAATATACCGTTTTGGTACATTTATTACATTATTTGGTACATTTGGTAATGCGCATCTTGGTACATCGATCAAATATTGCCAAAGCAGACTGAAATGAAAGCCTGGCCTAAAATTGCGGTTGAAATACCTGAGCCCGATTCTTGAGGCAAACCGAGGTACAAATTATTCAAGCCGTTTTTGTTGCGCTCTCTGGGGGTAACTCTCGACAAAATCTGAGAATAGCGTCGGGAATCAGTAACTGGATTCTACGTGACAAGGCTGGAGAGAAAACTGGAAATTGTGCGCTATTCTGTGGTGGCTAAATGTTTTCTTTTATTCAAGATAGAATGAGCTCTGAGGTCAACTGGCTTGTGGATAATACTTCATTGGGTATTTTATTAGGCACATTTCTCATAAGCGCCAAAGTGTGATGGTTTGATCAATGCAGGGTCAACTCAAACCAGAAGATCTGAATGTTCCCAAGCTCTCATAAATTCAGTAGAGCCTTTCTCTGGGATAAAATTCAACATTTGGATCTGTTCCAATGCTAAAATATGACATCCTGGAGCTAAAAATGATTTAACATTGACATTTCAATTTCAATAATTATTTGCTCTCTGAGGTAAAAGCAATGGTGTAGGGCCCTACTTTATACTGGCCCTGTGGGGTTAAAAGTTTCAAGTTGTGTGGTGTCGGATGACCAGTTGGTGAACTCTGGATGACCATACTACAGAGTACAGATGGTTGAGGGCTAACTGATTTTATAGATGAGATGGTGATTTCAGGCCATTCAGGGCCATTTAAACACTGAATGCTTTAACACTACCCACTAAGGTCATTGGCAATTAGAAAAACGGCAATAAGTGGATGAATTACTCTGTGACCTTTAGAATTTCCCATTTCAAGCATCCATGCAAACTGAAATAAATACAGGTACAGTCACCAGCACTTGCTACTAATCACCTCGTTTTTGCTCAATAGTTTGAAGACCGATCAATTCTCAGTCGAGCAAGATACGTCAAACGATCGGTTCGGTCCTCCGATTTTCGAATATCTAACTTGTTTTTGTATGTTCGAAGCATTTTAGGATGAGGAGCCAAAAAAACGTCTTTTCTGCCCTAAAGTTGCCCCAAGAAGTCGTAGAACCTAGCCCCGCCACTGATCCACAGACCACTAGTGCCATCTCTTGTCAGCCGAACAAACCGCAGAAGTAAATAATGTCACGTGACCTTTGCACACGCTACAATTACTACGCAGTTGTAGTGGGGGAAGCGGGGCGGAGGCGTGGAGAGGGACGCGATCGGTCGGCTGGGGTCAGGTCGCCGAGGTCAGAGGTCATCCGCCGGAGGGTGTTTGGGCGGTTGGGCCGTGTGGGCTGGGGCCTGCGGAGTGGGGAGCGCCTGGACCTGTCTGGAAACAAGTTCTACAGCGCTGTGGCAGTCGAGAATATTGTGAGAAAAGAGAGAGAGAGAGAGGAGAGAGAGGGAGAGGGAGAGAGGGAGAGAGAAGGAGAAAGGGAGAGAGATAGAGAGAGAGAGAGAGAGAGAGAGAGAGAGAGAGAGAGAGAGAGAGAGAGAGAGAGAGAGAGAGAGAGAGAGAGAGAGAGAGAGAGAGAGAGAGAGAGAGAGAGAGAGAGAGAGAGAGAGAGAGAGAGAGAAAGAAGAAAGACTGGAGGGAAGGGATAAGGACGGGAGGAGAGAAAACAGAGACAGAAAAGGAAAACCAGGGAGGGTAAAATGAGAGAGAAGGTAATGGGTAAATCAGTGAGGGGAGCGAGAGAGAAAATATTTAAATGTGTCAGCTTGTTTCGTATGTAAAATGTAAATTTGCTTTCCATCATTTCAGCTTCGGATTGGAAATTAAATCTTAGCATCCTTATGATAAACAAACGCTGACGGGATGGGGACGTTTTTATGGTCGTCGTTGGCAGCTCGGCACTAATGGGGATGATGTTGAGGGTTTCGCAAATATTTCATAAAAGAGATGCTATTTTTTGCATCACCTATTAAACATTTTTTTTACGTTTGCTATGAAAATGTTAGGCCCAGTTCCTTCAAGATCAGCTCCACGACTCCAAAGCTTACAACAGGAGCTAGCTAACATAACAATTCACCCGAGCCGTGATGATGGCATGAACTTTCCGTCGAGTGCTGAGGGGGGGGGGGGTGTTTCATCCGTCTAACTCAGCTCCTGGGCCACGTTGCGACACGCGGTAAGCGGCAATCGAAAGAGCGTCAAAAATAAGAAGGAAAACACTCGGTCATTTTAAGGTCAGAGCAAAGGTCAGGTCACCAGAGTTCATCAAAGATCAAATTTTGTCGATTTCAACGATTTTAAACACCCGACGACTAACTCTGGAACCAATAGAGCTACAGCGCCGTGCATGGAAAAGCGCATTCGATAGCTCTTTTAACGCTCTTTCGCCAACATATCCTCAAATTTGACCTCAGATCAACGGTTTAGCCCTCAGAGGGCACCGCTCTGATTGACTTCAAATTTGACCTCAGATCACCGCTCTAGCACGTCTCTGTCAAATCAAAAGTTATAGTAAAAAAAAACTGCTGAAGACCTTTCATGACCTGAGATGACCTCAGGGGCACACAAAGGGGGCACAGGTGCAATTTCCCGATTCAGAGTGTCATGTTTACATATGAACCGATGTTTGAGAGGGTGTAGAACGACATTCGGCCAAAAGAGGCTCATTTCAATTTTCTCCCATTGATTTATATGGAGCAGTCGTAAAATTGAACTGATCTTAGGTCACAACTCACAGATATAGAAAAAAAATCCGAGATATCCATTTTATACAAACTGTTACCCTAAGCAAGTACTGAAAGTTTAAAAGTGATCGCTCAGTCGGTGTAGCCACAGCGAGCTTTCTAACTTTTTCTGAGGTAAGGTCACTTAACGTTACCTGGTGACCTGACCTTGAATGACCGGGGTCTGAAATTTTCATAGCATGTGCGAAAAAGATGTCGGAGCGGGTGTATCTAAAACAGCGGCGCTACGCGTCGCCGTTTTTTTTTTTAGATATTCGCTAAAAACCTAGGAGGGGGGCGTAAAAACTCCCCCCAGGACGGCGCGGATCAAACGGCCCCTGAGACCTCGGGATGGTGCCCCTGAGACCTTGGGATGGTGCCCCTGAGACTTCGAGATGGTGCCCCCTCAGACCCGGGGAGAGTGCTCCTTCAGAACTCGGATTTCGGAAAAGTGCCGCTGGAAACTTGGAATGGTGCCCCCGGAGACTACGAGATGGTGCCTCCAGACCTCGCGATGGTGCCGCCGGAGACCTCGGGATGGTGCCCCGGACCCTCAAGATGGTGCCCTCTCCGACCTTGGGATGGTGCTCGCGGAGAACTCGGGATAGTGCCAGCTGAGAACTCGAGATGGTGCCCCGCGGACCTCGGGATGGAAATAAATGGACAATATTAAACTAAAAACTAAAAAACTAAACTTAACTAAAAACACGAGGTGAGGGACAGAAATGGGCCTCCGGGAGACCCCGAAAACGGTACCCTATTCCGATAGACCTGGATGGTGCCCCCTTAGGAGACCTCTGGGTTAAAGGTAGTGTGCCAGCTTTCCTGGACCGTATGGAGTTAATGGCCCAGATAAGGAGGACCGGATTTTTAGAACTTATCCATACCTTCAAAACCCATGGAAACGTCTTAAATTCTTCAAATTTTGAGTACCCCAGTGCGAAATTCGCCCCGACGGGTTGTCGGTCGTACCCCAACCACATTTCACACCACTATGAACAATAAATGCACACACTGAAATCGCTATTACCGATAGGCTCATCCAATCAAGTTTCGATAAACCCGTTCATCATCATCTCCTGCGGTTTCGAACACGCCTGTTAGGTGGTGCGGTAGACCGCGCCCAAAGCCAGGGCCCCGGTAACGTGAGGCAGCCGAGTCGGGGCAGCGTGCGCTGACCCAAGCCGGGGCCGCGCGTCCTCCCGGTGTCATGTGATAGCCCGGGGCTGCCCGCGGGGATGCGGTAGACCGCGCCCAAAGCCACGGCCCCGGCTTGGGTCAGCGCACGCTGCCCCGACTCGGCTACCTCACGTTACCGGGGCCCTGGCTTTGGGCGCGGATTCTGCTCATATCTTCGTGGTGCGGTGGTGGTGCGTCGGGCCTCGCGCTCTGACTTCGGCCAAGAAAAATGCGTCAGCTGATCATTGTCATTTCTGCCACTTTCATGTGGTGAGATGGGGTCATAACTTTAGAGACGGCTGTTTCATATCAATTATTTTACATAGAATAATATTTCAAACCATAAATTAATGTTCGACAGCCAAATTAAAGAAATAATACCAATACAGGCTTACAGTTTAAATTCGACATTGTGTTGTCTACGATCAAACAGCTGATAACTCATTCCCGTACGTCGTAACTCTATAATGACCTTTGCTTATTGTCACATGTGCGCCGCATTCGTGATTGTTGCCGACGCCTGTTTGCAGGTCAGCCCACTATAATTGTTATACATATCGAAAAACCGATAAACTTTTAGGCGAAAAAAGCACTATTTTAGGCCCATTTTTGATTTTTTTTTTGCGATATTAGGTAAAAACAGAACCTTCTTATCCTAGGAAAAATAAAATGGGAAATCATTCGAAGGTGGCACACTACCTTTAAAGCTCCCGTCGGTGACTTCCGTGATGAATAAAAAAAAAAACTCCGTGATGGGCCCCGGGAGACCCAAGGGGGGGGGGGTGGAGAATGGCCCCCATGCCCCCCGTCTGGATCCGCCACTGAAATGATCTGACCCAAGACCTTACCTAAAAACGACCAAAAGCCTTCCTTCATTGTCCGAAAACCGCTGACAGTTGATAGCTCAATGACTCAATGACACTAGAGCCGTGCATAAGGAGGCGTGAAAACACTCTCCTCATCTCGATCCATTACGAGATGACCATGTCAGGGCGTGAGAAAGGTGTTCTCAAAATAGATGACACTGTATGAATGAGTAAATAATTCGCGCCCCGTTGTGTTATTGGCGGACCCTACCACCTGATGGGGTGGTGCAGCCGTTTCGTCCTCCACCTAAGATCTCGGAAAGTTACCGACCGATTTTGAAAATTCGAAGAACGTTCGATAGCCCCACCAGGGAACTACCTTGTTACCAGGTTTCGTTGACTTAGGTGCAACCCATGATGTCACAGGTCAGGTCAAATGTTGCATTTTTTCACCGATTTAGTCTAAGGAATGCGTTACAGTCAGTTAACACATCAAATAAAAGGCATGTTATCGAAAAAATCGATGGAGCGTGGCTGCCCAATACATATGTTGCCTAAAGAGGTCACTGATGCCAGGTCAGGTCACAGAGGTCAGGTCACTAAGGGTCACAATATGAACCCAACTATGCTAATTGCTAGGGTCACGTGATACATGTTTTATGGTCAATTTT
Source organism: Amphibalanus amphitrite (assembly GCF_019059575.1). Classification (NCBI taxonomy): domain Eukaryota; kingdom Metazoa; phylum Arthropoda; class Thecostraca; order Balanomorpha; family Balanidae; genus Amphibalanus; species Amphibalanus amphitrite. The sequence continues at coordinate 42,529 of NW_024882863.1, read as the reverse complement.
ACATTTAAAATTCAATGGTGTGGGCTACACGGCCATTGGGGCCGGTTTAGATTGCGTTCTGGTGGAGGTCAGGTCAAGGTCAGCTCAAAAAGGTTAAATTTCAGAGTTTATATTTTGCATAAAAGGGGTATCTATTCGATGCAGCTCATCACGGGAAATCCAATGGTGGTCTTTGGCTTGCTCTGTGTGTTCTGTGACGGCTAAAAATTGAGTTTGAAAATTTTACGTAATACATTTTGAGTAGTGTTTTTTTGCCATAACTTTGCTAAAAATGGAGCTATCGAGTTTAAGTTTGGCATATCTAGAGCAAATAGCTCTATAACATATATTCCAGCTTTAATTTTGAATGTTGTTGGTATTTCCGGGGTGTTATACTTCTATAGTTTTGATGGTCGAACTAAATTTTTGTTTAGAAATCAGAGTTAGCAGTTTTGTGGTGCTGTTTATTTTACATTTTTTTATCTTGAATATTTTTTGTTATCTTCAAAACTGTAAGCGTGACACCTCTTCCCGCTAAACCTTTTATTGGGTCGAAAATGACAGAATATGACGTCACTCTGACGTCATTTGTGACTGATCTTTTATAAGAGCTCTGGAAAAATTTGGTCACAAGGTGTAAAAATGATGCCCGGAGGGGTCTTGAAAGTTTGGTGGCGACCTACGCTATACTTAAGAGATATCGACTGAAAAGGAGAGGGGGCTGTTTCGCGCCCCCTCCCCCCCCCCCAACGGGGCTCGAGGCTTTCAGTTGCTGCTCTCACATAACTCTTGGTTATATTGCAACGTAGTGGAATTGCAAGTGGCAACTGGCAATATAAGCTTCCTGCCAGCGCCGGACCCGAGTTTAAACATGCAGGCTGAATTTTAACATTTGACTTTAAAATTTTTACCGTTGAGCTTTGTAGAAGTTGTATGCTCCTTTTTTGGTCCATCACAGCGGGCTTGTGTGTCATTTGTCAATCAAAAATCGAAGTAAAAACTTTTTATTGGGTCTGGTTATCTCGCCAAATTCTTAACTGAATCGTTTTGTAGCTTTTGATTGGGCACTGCCCACGTTGTCTGTCAAACTTTTTGTGTCAACGAGAAGAGGTTGCTGACATCGTTTGTCGCGGTTAGATAATACCAATCCACGTCCCAGTGTGGCTGCTCGATCGCACTTTCCCTGGCCCACCTCTCCCACCAGGCTAGGTTTTGCCCGGCACAGCCCGCACAGCCGTCGTCTCAGTGCCTCGGGCGGTGACCCGTTCAAAAGGGCTCACAATTCGTATGGTGCCGTGGCTCTCAAACCAACACAGAACGGTGAAACGCACAGGCTAACCTTCCATATAAGGCGAACGGCTGATTCTGGCGCCGGGGCTTCATTCATGCTAAGGCGCCCAATCACAGCGCCGCATTTCAGTAAGTGTCGGGCGCAAAAGCTGCTATGCTCCGCCCCTCCATCACGTGACCCTGCCCTCACGTGGCCTCAGTCACGTGGTGTTTCCACTTCTTGGCGCATGGTGGCGCTAGTCTCGCAAGGGCGGTGGTAGCTTGCTCCCCCGCCGTCCGGGGGTGATGGGTAGCAAGTGCTGGTGACTGTACGTAAGATATTCATATTCATATTCACGTGTATTTGGGCAATCCCGAATAAGCTTCAGGCTATTCCTACCCATCGTCAACAGATTAAAAAGGGAATAAAAACAGGAGGACAAGCCTCACACACACGTCTCACACACTCTAAAATGCACTCACTCATCAGCCTCCGGACTTATCTCCGCAAAGGAGCTCGGCTCGCCCCAGCGTTTCTCCTAAGGTAACATTTCAACTGCCTTGAGAAGGGGGCACCTGGGAGGTGGCGAAGGTTTAGTGGTAGCGTGTTATAGAGGGCAGGTGCACGGATCGAAAAGCGGCGCCTCCCCATTTCAGTTCGGGATCGAGCGACAAAGAGGTCACTGTCCTGTCTTGTGGGTCGCTCGTGCACATCACCCACAGTCCGGAGCACACAGGCGAGCGAGTCTGGTTCGCCAGAACGGAGAACTTTGTGAGTGAGAGTGATTGTGTGGAACCTGCCTAGATCCGCAGCTGACAGCCAGCCAAGCCGTTGGTGTAAGTCTGATACATGGTCGTATTTTTTGCGGCCGAAAATGACTTTAGCGGCGAAGTTTAATATTTTTTGAATCCTAGACGTATTGAGCTGCGAGCCGTTACCGTACACTGCCAGGCAGTAGCGGATCTGAGACAGGACCAGAGCGTTTACTAGAGTGGCTAGAACACCGGCTGGCAGGCTGTGCCTCAGATGTGACAGACCAGTTAGGATTCCGAAACAGCGTTTACTGACGAGCGCGATATGCGAATTCCAACTTAAGGTGCGGTCGAAGACAAGTCCGAGATTTTTTACTTCTGAGCAAGGGACTAAGAGATGGTCGCGAAATTTTACACTGAATTGGGGAACGGTGCGCAAATTTTGTTTGCTTCCAAACAGCATCAGCTGTGTTTTCTCAGCGTTCACCTTCAAGCCGTTGAATCTGAACCAATTATCAAGACAGCTCAGGACACGTTCCAAACGAGCGATAGTGTCTTTTAACTGAGCTTTAGGACCACTGACCAAGAGCTGGGTGTCGTCCGCATATTGGACCACCAGGGCGTCCTCCGCGAAAAGGTTAAGGTCATTGGCAAATACGCTGAAAAGTAGGGGGCCCAGCGCAGATCCCTGAAACACGCCGATGCTGTTTGGAAGCTTTGAGGATATTTTAGAGGTACCCATGCGGTCAGTGAGGCTGACGCTTTGGGTGTGATTAGAGTGTCAAAGTGAAATGAACAGTGGCAAACAGACAGAAAGTCAGAGGAGGCATGGCATGAGTAGCCTTTGAATTTGAGCTTTTGTTCACTGAACTGAAGCCTCTGACCCTTTCAAACATTCAGCTCAAGCAGGTGCACAAAGATAGAGGACACTGATCCATCTGATGCTGACTGGCCATCAGTGCTGCACTGCAAGCTGAAACAGTCTTCTACGGCAAATTCCCATCATGGTCAACTAAACCCATTCAATGGTTTTATTGGATGTTCTTTGTAATATAATTTGCTACATACCTACTTAAAACATTAAACACTATCGCACCTTTGCATTGGATGCATAATTGTGCCAAAGCTCATTAGAGCAACTAAACAATGCTCTAAACATTTTTATGATTTATTGGAAACAAATCTTTCTTTTTTCGACTTCATGGAAAGCTTTAGGGCTAAAACACAGCCCTCAGATGTGCAATTAGTCATGGCCCTGTTTCACCGGTGATAGCAGCACGCTGCTTTTACACGTGTCAAATTGGGTTTCCATGGAAACATCAACAGGCCCATTGCTCCAACACTACCACAAGTGTGACGTCAGCTCGCGCAATTTGATAGCAGCGTGGTAGCAGCGTCCCGTGAAACACCGCCCATGTCTCATTCCTCCCATAGAAATATCGGTATTAGTATATATTAGGTCCGAGTGGACAATTGTGACGCTGTTGATACAAATATGTAACAGCAAAAAAAATAGGTTTTAGGTTAGGTTAGGTTGTAGGTTTGTAGGTTTTAGGGTGGTAGGTTTGTAGGTTAGGTTAGGTTAGGTTAGGTTGTTAGGTTAGGTTGTAGGTTTGTGTAGGTTGTAGGTTGTAGGTTGGTAGGTTGTAGGTAAATAGGTAAGGTTAGGTCAGGTTTGATTATGTTTTCTTTTATTTCCAGGACATATAAGTATCATTTTTGGATTCAGGATGTCAAATTATGTAAGAATATGAAAAGTTTATCTTTTAACAGGCACTCGGACTTAATGTATACTTTTACCGAAATATCTTGGATTCTTTGCTCAGAACTCACAAGGACAAGCTTAGTTGTTAACAATAAATCTGTCTCGTATGTGATATAATGTAGGTATTTCAATTTTGATGGGAGAATGAACTGAGCACCAACATGCACACAGTCTGTATCAGTATAAGACATTATATCAGTGACTTGGATCAAACTAAAGCTTAGGTGGTAACTGGTAAGCCAGTACCCTGTTTCAAGGCACAATGCTACAGCAAGCTGTAGCCATGTATTGGGCTTCAAATTAGCAAACTTCAACTTGAATACTTGCAACACTGGAGGGCCAAGGCAAATTTGGCTCAAACACTGCACCGACACAGCAGTGTAGGCCGTAGCGCAGCGTGTTGCAGCTTCAGGCCTTGAAACAGGGCCCAGTGTTAGGGTAGAAGAAGAGGTTAGGGTAAAGTCATGTAAATGTTACATTGTAAGGATATATTTTATTTGATATTAAAATTATCAATTAACATTTGCCACATGTGAAGTTTCAGGTTGGCTCACGGTCTTTGACTCAAGTACCTATTCAAACGGTAGAGTTGAGTGTTGACTGACGCCCCTATCAAAACTTCAAAGACGATTCATTGGCGAATTCGCTATCTCCTATCAAAATTAGCCATGTCTTACTAGCCAATTAGCCAATTAGCCATGTCTGAGTGTTTTATTTACATCCCCAATCCGCGTATTTACAAATTGCAACCGATCTCCGCCGTGGGGTAAGGTGGGCAGGGGTTTTCACACTACGGCTGCGGTTGAACTACCGTCTGTGGTAGAAACTTCAGGACGATGGCGCGTTTCATACGAAATGTGGCGCAATGTTTGTTTGCTTCCGAACTTGTACTGTTATTGCTGTGAATTCTTGAAGTGGGAGTGTTCCAATAACAATTTGTGGATTATTTGAGTTTCTTTATATAAACATAGAATAGTATTATGAAACATTGTGTGGAAACTGCAAATACTGATATGATCAATTACTTAGTTTGGGAATTGATACACATTTTATAGATTTGTCTGGCAAATGGTGTAACAAACCTCAAGCCTATCATGATCTGAAGCTGTTGTAACAAATCAAAATTGCTTTGATGTTACGTAGTACCTTGTTGGAAAGACTGGAGCATGGTTCAAGATGATGTGTAAAAATTCAAGATTTGTGGGAAAGCTTGTGACTGAAGAATGAAAACAGTTCAATATGATGGCTCAATCAAACATGGAAATGGACAACAAAAGTAGAGTTTCAACATTCCAGCATGTGAGAATAACTTCAGAAATTCATAATTCTTGTAGTATTGCATTCTTCTTATGTACAGTTATAGGTTTTGCTAGGGTATTTAAAATTCATTGTGTCAGTTGAGATATAGATGGATTGCGGACAAATTTTAGAATCATTGCATGGTAGCTAGGTATAAGGTACTTGTTCGGTAAAAAGGTATGTGATGAATGCCATGAGAAGGTTTTTTATGATTTAATATATGGTCGTTGTTGTACCTACAAAAATGCAAGCTTACTAGCAACTAGTTTCTGAATCAAATCGAAAGTGTTTGCCATGAATGTTAATATGTACCTGCAAAGTATGTTAATAAATTTGTGTGATGTTGACCAGAGAGCTTTATCATCTGGGCATTTATGTCGCTTCTTACATTAGGTGTTAAGCATAGTAATTACGGATGAACTTTGTGCCAATATCTTCAATGCACAATGTATGTAGCATGTCTACAACCCTCACTGATCCTGCTATAGCTATAGGCATTTGGCACCAGCAAGACCAAGGGCATGAACTTCACAGTTGCTCAACCTTTTGTCATGTAACACCAGTCACTTTTTTATAGTGCACATAGCAGTGCACACAACAATGTGCAGAGGGCCTACACAAAAACAGCATGATTAGTGTGCACTATGCACAGGATTGTACCCTGATAATTTGAATATTTTGATCACTCAACAGTCAACAGTCAGGAGATAACTATTAAATATCACATTTATTATACATCACTTGTCAAACAAGAGCATGATGATTGATGACACACATTTTGACAAGCAATCATGGTAGTATTCCAATAAGTTGGACAGCCATCTCCCTGGGCGTCATTTTTTCCAGGAAGGTACCTCTGCAGGTGTTGTGGTAGGCCTAGGTTGAATTGGGCCAAGTTAGGCGAAGTAAGGTGGTTATGACCCGGTCAGACCGTAAGGCCTGGTCAGGTTGATTTTAATCTTTCATTCTAATTTGACATAGATACCTATTACCTATGTTTTTGCTCCAGCCTGAATTTCATTAGATAATGAGTTAATTTTGCTTTGTCCTTATCTGTCTTGTTTTGTGTTTTTGTCCCTTATATTTTGCCCCATAGGCAAGGGTGGAGCTTTTCCAGGGAAGGTGGTCCGTGGTGGAGCATGATTGGAGGCGCTCCACCAGACGGCATAGGAGGGCACGGTTTCTGAACGCGCACTGATGCCTGATTCAAGCCACGCTGTCTTCATGCGTGGCGGCGCGCTACTTAACCCTCGCCCGCACATGGGGGGGGGGTGGTTGCCACCCCCCCCCCCCCAGGCAGTCTTTCTGCTCTGCACTCAACATTTTTAGAGCTAGAAGGCTGATTTTTCGTATAGCTGCTCGTCTATCCTTTCTTGATGTCCACTGAAAATTTCAAGTTTCTGTGATTTTTTGTTTCGGAGATATGACCTTGTTTTTCAGGTCATGTCATGACCCAAAGGGGCAATTCTCAACATCTTGCGTTTGCCATGGGCCTTGTGAGCTTTTGACACCCTGATTTCGGCCTTTTTTGCCAGTCTTACCTCCCACCTATCATGGAACATGTTGTTCGACGATGTACAGGGGTCAAGGTCAGGGTTAAGGTCAACCTAGGTCATCTAAGATAATTGCGTTTTAGGCAAGCTGAATTTACTTTTTGTGAAGTTTTTTGACTGCATTTTTGGTAAAACCTCAGATCATGATTTCATGTGATATGGACCCAAAAACAATCGGTGCACACATCAGTATACACACAGACACACACACACATACAAACACATATAATTGACCTTGACCTAACTTGACCTGAAATGACCTCAGCAGCAAAATTCTGGTCGGATAGTGTGACAAAGAGGTTCTAGCTGGCTTGGCACCAGAAAACAGCATCGTCATCGGTATTTGATAAGCAGCGCACTTGATATCCAACGGTGACCCAAAACAGCAACATTTTTTAGTTTGACCTGACCTGGAAGGTCAATGACTGACCTGAGAAGGTAAAACTGGGTATCATTGGATTTGTCTCTTCCCAAAGAATCTTTTTGGTCTTTACTGCTAAGCTCTATCTCCAACAGGAACGAAATGGCGCGGGGGGGTGGCAACCACCCCCCCCCCCCATGTGCGTTCTAGGATGGGAAAATGGCATGTGCGGGCGAGGGTTAAAAGTCCCTAAAAGAACGGGAAGTGATGCCGATAGAACCTTCAATCATTCTGGGCTAACGCTTATTACTTGGAAAAAGTCGCGATCCCATTTCAATCGAAAACCTGTGGGCTCTTGTTTAGCAGGAGGTAATGAAGAGCCACCCGCCACTGCTCAACCGCAGGCACAGGTTTAGACGGCGTTGGTCCGCATCAAAGCCAGTGTGCTGGAAAATCCATTGGCTGAAATGCTCCAGAACATTCGCCACTGTGTGGGTTCCTCACTTCCTCTCTGACTGTCCCTTGAAACCACTCCAAAGATATGCAGAAACCAACGAGGTGAGTGAACGAGGTGAGTAAAGTGTGTTTTTTATGAAAGGTGGCTACAAGCTCAGTTAAAAGAAAAAGTACCAGATTGTTTTGCTTTTACAGCGGGAAGAAAGGTGTCCGGATAATTTCGTTACACCCCCTGTGATGTTCAAATGGTTGCTAAATTCGAAATCAGCTCCAAAAACTAGCCTAGAAACATGTAAAACTCGAAAAAGTGAACCGAGGTCATCAAAGGTCATTGAGCTGACCTGACCTTCAGGTGACCTTGACACCCACCCTAATGCATGGGACCAGCATCATATCACATGTTTCAAGGCTTGAAACCACGTGAAGACTGCAACCGCGCGGCTAATGCGAGCTGACATACGCCGAATCGCCATAACCGAGTATTCGGGCCAAACATGGTCTCGAGAAATAGGTCACAGGTCAAAGGTCATTTGGGTCAGGGCCATGAAATTTTCAGGGTAGGTGTAAAATTGATAAACTCGGGGGTATTGAAAGTTTCGTCGCGATCGGACGGTTTTTACGCGAGTTACTCACGAAAAACCGTTAAAGCGCACCCAAATAGGCAGAAATATGCACATGCGATATCCTATACTGCGAAAAAAGGTGCATCATTTTTGAACGTCGCGGACAAATTGTAATTACCCTAAGCTCAGGCAGATGTATGGTAGAAAATCCACCAAGTGAAATACACTACGGCGGAAAAAAATACCCTACGGCGGAGCTCGGTTGCAATTTGTAAATACGCCCCCAATCCAACATTCGTATGTAACGGAAGTTGGCACAGATTCAGCACAGATTCAGCACAGCACAGATTCGGTAGGGGGAAAAAAGGCCCCGGTAGAGGGAAACCTTTATGACCCGTTTTCCCCTAGAAATGACGTCACAAAGAGGTAAAAATGGGTATCAATCGAAAGCTCTCGTTTACCCAGACACAGTCCTGCAGGAAAATTCCACTTTTTCCCCATAGGAAAGTTTGTACGGGAAAATCAAAATTTTGGGTCAATGGGGGGTCCCCCCCGATTTCGTTCAAAATCGGCACACAGGTACCCCACCACCACCCGAGAAACTTTCCCCAAAACGGTCCCCGTTGCATTGACGTTTAAGGCCCGTAAAGCCCCTAGACTCGTAAAATATCCGTAAAATCGCCTTTATACGGACAAAAAAGTGGTGCTATGATAAAAATGGGTATCAATCGAAAGCTCTCGTTTACCCAGACACAGTCCTGCAAGAAAATTCCACTTTTTCCCCATAGGAAAGTTTTTACGGGAAAATCAAAATTTTGGGTCAATGGGGGGTCCCCCCGATTTCGTTCAAAATCGGCACACAGGTGCCCCACCACCACCCGAGAAACTTTCCCCAAAACGGTCCCCGTTGCATTGACGTTTAAGGCCCGTAAAGCCCCCTAGACTCGTAAAATATCCGTAAAATCGCCTTTGTACGGACAAAAAAGTGGTGATATGGTAAAAATGGGTATCAATCGAAATCTCTCGTTTACCCAGACACAGTCCTGCAGAAAAATTCCACTTTTTCCCCATAGGAAAGTTTTTACGGGAAAATCAAAATTTTGGGTCAATGGGGGGTCCCCCCCGATTTCGTTCAAAATCGGCACACAGGTGCCCCACCACCAGCTGAGAAACTTTCCCCAAAACGGTCCCCGTTGCATTGACGTTTAAGGCCCATAAAGCCCCCTAGACTCGTAAAATATCCGTAAAATCGCCTTTGTACGGACAAAAAAGTGGTGCTATGGTAAAAATGGGTATCAATCGAAAGCTCTCGTTTACCCAGACACAGTCCTGCAGGAAAATTCCACTTTTTCCCCATAGGAAAGTTTGTACGGGAAAATCAAAATTTTGGGTCAATGGGGGGTCCCCCCCGATTTCGTTCAAAATCGGCACACAGGTGCCCCACCACCACCCGAGAAACTTTCCCCAAAACGGTCCCCGTTGCATTGACGTTTAAGGACCGTAAAGCCCCCTAGACTCGTAAAATATCCGTAAAATCGCCTTTGTACGGACAAAAAAGTGGTGCTATGGTAAAAATGGGTATCAATCGAAAGCTCTCGTTTACCCAGACACAGTCCTGCAGGAAAATTCCACTTTTTCCCCATAGGAAAGTTTGTACGGGAAAATCAAAATTTTGGGTCAATGGGGGGTCCCCCCGATTTCGTTCCAAATCGGCACACAGGTGCCCCACCACCACCCGAGAAACTTTCCCCAAAACGGTCCCCGTTGCATTGACGTTTAAGGCCCGTAAAGCCCCTAGACTCGTAAAATATCCGTAAAATCGCCTTTGTACGGACAAAAAAGTGGTGCTATGGTAAAAATGGGTATCAATCGAAAGCCCTCGTTTACCCAGACACAGTCCTGCAGGAAAATTCCACTTTTTCCCCATAGGAAAGTTTTTACGGGAAAATCAAAATTTTGGGTCAATGGGGGGTCCCCCCCCCGATTTCGTTCAAAATCGGCACGAAGGTGCCCCAGCACCACCTGAGAAACTTTCCCCAAAACGGTTCCCGTTGCATTGACGTTTAAGGCCCGTAAAGCCCCCTAGACTCGTAAAATATCCGTAAAATCGCCTTTGTACGGACAAAAAAGTGGTGCTATGGTAAAAATGGGTATCAATCGAAAGCTCTCGTTTACCCAGACACAGTCCTGCAGGAAAATTCCACTTTTTCCCCATAGGAAAGTTTGTACGGGAAAATCAAAATTTTGGGTCAATGGGGGGTCCCCCCCGATTTCGTTCAAAATCGGCACACAGGTGCCCCACCACCACCCGAGAAACTTTCCCCAAAACGGTCCCCGTTGCATTGACGTTTAAGGCCCGTAAAGCCCCCTAGACTCGTAAAATATCCGTAAAATCGCCTTTGTACGGACAAAAAAGTGGTGCTATGGTAAAAATGGGTATCAATCGAAAGCTCTCGTTTACCCAGACACAGTCCTGCAGGAAAATTCCACTTTTTCCCCATAGGAAAGTTTGTACGGGAAAATCAAAATTTTGGGTCAATGGGGGGTCCCCCCCGATTTCGTTCAAAATCGGCACACAGGTGCCCCACCACCACCCGAGAAACTTTCCCCAAAACGGTCCCCGTTGCATTGACGTTTAAGGCCCGTAAAGCCCCCTAGACTCGTAAAATATCCGTAAAATCGCCTTTGTACGGACAAAAAAGTGGTGCTATGGTAAAAATGGGTATCAATCGAAAGCTCTCGTTTACCCAGACACAGTCCTGCAGGAAAATTCCACTTTTTCCCCATAGGAAAGTTTTTACGGGAAAATCAAAATTTTGGGTCAATGGGGGGTCCCCCCCGATTTCGTTCAAAATCGGCACACAGGTGCCCCACCACCACCCGAGAAACTTTCCCCAAAACGGTCCCCGTTGCATTGACGTTTAAGGCCCGTAAAGCCCCCTAGACTCGTAAAATATCCGTAAAATCGCCTTTGTACGGACAAAAAGTGGTGCTATGGTAAAAATGGGTATCAATCGAAAGCTCTCGTTTACCCAGACACAGTCCTGCAGGAAAATTCCACTTTTTCCCCATAGGAAAGTTTGTACGGGAAAATCAAAATTTTGGGTCAATGGGGAGTCCCCCCCGATTTCGTTCAAAATCGGCACACAGGTGCCCCACCACCACCCGAGAAACTTTCCCCAAAACGGTCCCCGTTGCATTGACGTTTAAGGCCCGTAAAGCCCCTAGACTCGTAAAATATCCGTAAAATCGCCTTTGTACGGACAAAAAAGTGGTGCTATGGTAAAAATGGGTATCAATCGAAAGCTCTCGTTTACCCAGACACAGTCCTGCAGGAAAATTCCACTTTTTCCCCATAGGAAAGTTTGTACGGGAAAATCAAAATTTTGGGTCAATGGGGGGTCCCCCCCGATTTCGTTCAAAATCGGCACACAGGTGCCCCACCACCACCCGAGAAACTTTCCCCAAAACGGTCCCCGTTGCATTGACGTTTAAGGCCCGTAAAGCCCCCTAGACTCGTAAAATATCCGTAAAATCGCCTTTGTACGGACAAAAAAGTGGTGATATGGTAAAAATGGGTATCAATCGAAAGCTCTCGTTTACCCAGACACAGTCTTGCAGGAAAATTCCACTTTTTCCCCATAGGAAAGTTTTTACGGGAAAATCAAAATTTTTGGTCAATGGGGGGTCCCCCCCGATTTTGTTCAAAATCGGCACACAGGTGCCCCACCACCACCCGAGAAACTTTCCCCAAAACGGTCCCCGTTGCATTGACGTTTAAGGCCCGTAAAGCCCCCTAGACTCGTAAAATATCCGTAAAATCGCCTAAAATCACCAAAGCACCACTTTTTTGTCCGTACAAAGGCGATTTTACGGATATTTTACGAGTCTAGGGGGCTTTACGGGCCTTAAACGTCAATGCAACGGGGACCGTTTTGGGGAAAGTTTCTCGGCTGGTGGTGGGGCACCTGTGTGCCGATTTTGAACGAAATCGGGGGGGACCCCCCATGGACCCAAAATTTTGATTTTCCCGTACAAACTTTCCTATGGGGAAAAAGTGGAATTTTCCTGCAGGACTGTGTCTGGGTAAACGAGAGCTTTCGATTGATACCCATTTTTACCTTAGCACCACTTTTTGTCCGTACAAAGGCGATTTTACGGATATTTTACGAGTCTAGGGGGCTTTACGGGCCTTAAACGTCAATGCAACGGGGACCGTTTTGGGGAAAGTTTCTCAGCTGGTGTTGGGGCACCTGTGTGCCGATTTTGAACGAAATCGGGGGGGACCCCCCATTGACCCAAAATTTTGATTTTCCTATGCAAACTTTCCTATGGGGAAAAAGTGGAATTTTCCTGCAGGACTGTGTCTGGGTAAACGAGAGCTTTCGATTGATACCCATTTTTACCTCTTTGTGACGTCATTTCTAGGGGAAAACGGGTCATAAAGGTTTCCCTCTACCGGGGCCTTTTTTCCCCTTACCGAATCTGTGCTGTGCTGAATCTGTGCTGAATCTGTGCCAACTTCCGTTACATCAACATTCGTCCACTTCCAGTGTTTGGAACGCAAGCTGTTTGAGGTGAGTTGAGTTGAGGATATCCATGAGAACTTACTTGCTAGCGTATCTTGGCCTCTCATTGGTTTATAGTACTGCTTACGTACTGTACGCCAATGAAAGGACGAAAAATGCAAACCGACCGACAGCAAGCTGATAAAGAAAATGAATACTGAACAGTATATACTATGCCTTTTAATTCTTAAACCACTAAATTATAATAGATATCCTACTGTTCAAAGCACAAGATTGCCTTAGTTCTTTTTACCTTTTTTCTTCTCCGCACCAAGCAAGAAAACGAGACAAACTGCTTTTGAATTTAATTGACCATCACAGAAACCCAAGCTGAAACCGCATCAACCCGGCAGTTGCTGGGGTATTTCGCCACCCACTGTTTGCTGGGGGGGGGGGGGGGCGTTAAACGCCCCCAGCCGATAACTCGAGAACCAATAGGCGCAGCGAAACGCACGAGGCGGCAAACGAAAGAACGCTACGAGACGCTTCAGATGAGTACTTTATAGGTGAATTTTGAGGTCACAGGTCGGGTCAAGGTCAGGTCAAACACCTGAAATCGGGCTTTCAGTAGCATGGACTTCAGGACTTCGCAATGGGGGCGCCTCTCGTCATAAAATTAAACTCTGTCAAAACGGTGCACAATCCATTATATAAGGCCTACAAGAGTGTCAGCTCCATGTAGGGGTCAGTCAAGCATAGGTCAGGGTCAAGGTCAGGTCAACCGGGTAGGCAAATATCCCCGAAAATCAAAACTGATATTCGCATCCTGTGACACATGTTTTATGGGTAATTTGGGGTGTAGAACACGATGGTGACATTCATTTTATCATATGTGTACGTGTTTGGCTCAAAAAGTTCAATTTAAGAAATACATGTATCATGGTCGTGAAGTAGTCACGAGAAATTGCCAAGATTCAGTTCAAGATTATGGAAAATGCGGAACGATAATCAATAATCGAAGATAGCCATTTAATTGTTCATGGTATTGGCAGTCTAATGGCGTTTACGGCATGTCTTTATGTCTATTCTGTGATTTTATATGATTTTTTGAACATATGTCGTTTTTGGTCGAAAACTCAGAAATCATGACGTCACTAAAACCTCGATATCTCAAAAATTTTCCGACCGACTTTTTTGAAACTTTGTCACAATTCACTTCAATCAATTTCCTACAGGTACCTACCAAGGCCATCTATAGAAGGTACAGTCACTCCCCCGCCGACCAATCAGAGACAGATCCTGAGTGACGTCATCCCTGATGCTCGCAAGGGGTACTCCATTCCTTTGCAACGTAAAAATGACTAACTTCATTTGAAGATTATTGATGGCACTCTGCACATACCGCTCAGCCGTTGATGTCAATGGAAAGCTCAACTAATTTTCCAGCGACAAAAAAGAGCAGCAATATGCTAAGAAATGGCCGGTTTTGAAGATATAGACGATTTAAAAACCCTCTGCAACAGCATGAAAGCAACGTAAAAACGCATCGAGCTTATATTTTTACTATGGATAAATCATTTTTCAGTAAGTTTTTAGATATGGTATAGATTTAAGTTACAACTTTATTACAATATTTTCATTACTTGAAACTTTATTTCAAAATAATATTTTCAAAAATGGCAGCTGTTGGCCAGTAGCTTGGGAGCGATTGTGGCGCACCGCGCCATTAATTGTCCTGTGGCCCCCTTGTGATGTCATCAAAAGTAGAGTGACATGGGCCTGGTACCTACCCAAAATTTGGCGCGCCTGCGGCGCGCCGTTTTTATGCTAATTGCTATGGCCCGGCGAAAAAAGTGGGGGCGTTTAACCCATTTATGCCCAGGAATATTGACCATCATGAAAATCGATGAAATCAAGATATGTTACGCTTCTACCAGGGCCTTGCATGGAATCGAAAATAATTTTTGCCGGCAGCAAAAGTTTTTCGAGAAAAACGTAAAAAACATGCGTTGCGAAATCGCAACGAAGGGCACACCGGGCGCCATCAGCGTTGCGAAAACGCAACGACGGGCACATCAGACGGACATAAAGTACACTAAACCGCCGTATGTATATGCTAGTTTGTTTTACATATATTTCACCAACTGTTGAAAAATATTGCTTGAGAATGCGGAACCCACATCCCTCATGCTTTATTACCCGCCAAGAGCCTCAATGAGGGAGCATAACTTAAGGGTTCGCGAACGGGTAGACGGCAACAAACGGTCATTATCAACAACAATTGTCCATTTAACGTACCTAGTGGTCGGCACGTACCCTGGGCGGTGCTTTCTTTTTGGAAGTTAGACAGAGCCATTAGCCCATTACCCTCTCATATGAGAGCCCCAAACTGAAAACAATTTAACCGAGGATTGGGAGTAAACCAGTGCCTCGCCTAAGCGCCTATCCGCAATACCATTGTTAACCACCCTCCTAGGAGTAAATACAAATTCAAATGCAGGGTAGTCGTGCGCACTCTTAGCAAAAAATGAACCTATCCGGCTTTCACAAATTACCCGCGTAAGGCGTAGCGCGTCATAACAACTCGGCTTGAAGTGTCTCCCAGGACCCATTTTATCACTTTTACACCTAATCCAAAATTTTCATCGCGACCTTCACACTTGTAACGTCCTTCTCGAGACAATGCCAGGGCAGACTGGTGATTCGACGCAGTTCACAGTTTCCAAGTGTTCCGTCAATCCGTCCTTTCCATCTTCAGGATAGTAGAATCCTTCTCCTTCATGCCCCAACCCCTGTTTCAAGCTGGACAGGCAACTATATCGCATTCGAGCAGCTCACATAGGAGCACGGGTCTGTAGCCGGATACAGAAAGTGCTTGGGAAGGGTTCATGGGTGCCTGGATGGATGGGCTCAGCCTCGACGATTCACCATGCCCGCTCAGACCAATGTTTTCCGTAATTCCAATAATCCTCTAGCTCTAAAATGGTCTAATTAGACAAAAGGCCTACCCTCAGTAAACAAACAAGCAATGCTTCACATCAACCACCTTATCAATCCGTGCAAACCATGAATTCTAAAAATAAACTATTATTTTCCAGACGCCCTCATCACCCCTGCCGAAGGGGTCTGTTGCCCCCCCCCCCCCCCCGAGGGCACATATCCCACATTTGCCGACTCTGGGAGTTATCTTTTCTAACGTAAGGGCCAGCGGATTGTATCCAGAGAATCTCAATGCCTATCTGTCGTCTGATACCAGACTACGTCCCCATTATTTAGTAGGTACAAAGTAGATCCAATTTTCAAAGTACCTCGCTATCTCTCAGCTCCGTTAGCATCGCCGACCGTTTGATGCAGGTCCCTTTTCCTACCATGCGATTTTCAGATGCTCGAAAACCCATTGCTTAGTGAACAGCCCGATAATCTGCGAGAGAAAAAGAAATGAGTGTTTGATAGCTGTTTAAGTGAGTTAATGTGAAACGTGTCGCAACATTCACGTGCAAATGCACCTTGCACTTTACATACCTACACGTCCCTCACGACTACAAAACGAGAGAGAGAGAGAGAGAGAGAGAGAGAGAGAGAGAGAGAGAGAGAGAGAGAGAGAGAGAGAGAGAGAGAGAGAGAGAGAGAGAGAGAGAGAGAGAGAGAGAGAGAGAGAGAGAGAGAGGAGAGAGAGAGAGAGAGAGGGAGGGAGGGAAGGAGAGAGAGAGAGAGTTGGGGAGCGTGGAAGAGAGGGAGGAAGATTGGGGAGAGAAGGAAAGAACCCACAACGCATCACAAGTGAAGTCTATTTGATGTTCCTATACTTCCGCTGCCCTGCCAATTTGCCCCTCGTTGCGTTTTCGCAACACCCCTGTCTTTCCGATGTGCCCAACGTTGCGTTACCGCAACACGACTGTAGTCATATTTGAAAATAGTCACAAACCCTATTTGCAGCAGAATTTGTTAATAAAATGCATATTCTAGCTATTGTAGGGACTCTGCAGAATATGTTCACACATTATTCATTACGATATAATTAATCACTTAATCTACTTATTTTGGTTTTCGTGACGTCATCACTGACGGGACCTACGACTTCCCTCTGGGAGCTCTGGACAGTAAGTTACCGGCCATACAGACTTGTAGCTGCGTAGCATCATGCGCGCAACCATGCTAAACGCGATGAAACTTGTCTCATCGGTGAGACGCCATTATACACTTCTCAAGATTTGATCACGTCGACGCTTGCTTGTGTTGCGAAAACGCAACGAAGGGCGTAAATGGGTTAACCCGGCAGTTGCTGGGGTATTTCGCCACCCACCGTTTGCTGGGGGGGGGGGGGGCGTTAAACGCCCCCAGCCGATAACTCGAGAACCAATAGGCGCAGCGAAACGCACGAGGCGGCAAACGAAAGAGCGCGACGAGACGCTTCAGATGAGTACTTTAAAGTTGAATTTTGAGGTCACAGGTCGGGTCAAGGTCAGGTCAAACATCTGAAATCGGGCTTTCAGTAGCATGGACTTCAGGGCTTCGCAATGGGCGCCTCTCGTCATAAACGTTGTCAAAACGGTGCACAATCCATCATATAAGGCCTACAAGAGTGTCAGCTCCATGTAGGGGTCAGTCAAACATAGGTCAGGGTCAAGGTCAGGTCAACCGGGTAGGCACATATCCCCGAAAATCAAAACTGAAATTCGCAGCCTGCGACACATGTTTTATGGGTAATTTGGGGCGTAGAACACGATGGTGACATTCATTTTATCATATGTGTACGTGTTTGGCTCAAAAAGTTCAATTTAAGAAATGTATGTATCATGGTCGTGAAGTAGTCGCGAGAAATTGCCAAGATTCAGTTCAAGATTTTGGCAAATGCAGAACGATAATCAATAATCGAAGATAGCCATTTGATTGTCCATGGCATTGGCAGTCTAATGGCGTTTACGGCATGTCTGTATGTCTATTCTGTGATTTTATATGATTTTTTGAACATATGCCGTTTTTGGTCGAAAACTCAGAAATCATGACGTCACTAAAACCTCGATATCTCAAAAATTTTCGGACCGATTTTTTTGAAACTTTGTCACAATAAACTTCAATCAATTCCCTACAGGTACCCAAATTTTGGCGCGCCTGCGGCGCGCCGTTTTTATGCTATGGCCCGGCAAAAAAAGTGGGGGCGTTTAACGCCCCCCCCCAGCAACTCGCGGGTTAACGCCCCCCCCCCCCAGCAACTCGCGGGTTAATGCTGACCCGTCCGGCCTTCGGTCGGACCTCCGGTCAGTTGATAACATCAATTAAAAAAAACGAAATAGGTATATGTTACAGTACAGCCCCTATGGTCTTCCATCGACAGACCAAGTTTGAGATCGATATCTCCTTTTTTGGCCAAGGTGTGGCAAAAAATCTGTTCAAAATTGATGACGTACAATTTTCAAACTCAATGTTTTGGTCACGCAAAACAAAGACCAGGCATCAGATTCCCCGTGACGAGCTACATGGAATAGGTACACATTTTATGAAAAAAATTGACTTTAAAATTTGACCTTTTCGGCCTGACATCCACAATAACGCAACCTATATGTAGTGTTCGCTATGGCAGTTGTTTAGTGCTTTTCACATGACCTCACGTGACGCCGCCATTTTGTGTAAAATACAGTTTACGTTCCACCTGGCCATTGTATACAACAGATATCAGTTCGGGTTCCATAACACCACATTTTGGCGACTAAGCACGAGATAAGTGCGGACTCTAGTGGAATCGCGTGTCGCGAATTTCCGTGTAACTTTTTTTTGTGTTTCGGCCCGCGGTACGGCCATGAGCGGCGACAGTGGACCGCCCCTACCCGCGCCGTTTTTGCCCCATCCCGGGACGCCGGCCGTCCCGTGGAGGAACTGGGAACAAAAGTTCGAACTTTATCTGTTGGCCAGGTGCGGCACGAGCCCCCTGCCCCCCGAGCAGCGGCGCGCTCTGCTCCTGTGCGCGATCGGTGACGAGGCGTACCGGGTGTTCGACACCCTGCCGCCGGTCGCGAAACGTGACGGCGAGGACGACTACGACGTCACCCTCCGCCAGCTCCGGGAGTTCTACACTCCCCGGACCAACGTCATCGTGGAACGATTCCGGTTCCGACAGCGAGCCCAGGCCCCCACAGAGTCCACAGCAGACTTCGTTGCTGCTCTGCGCGGCCTGGCTCGCACCTGCCAGTTCGGCGCAATGGAGTCGGAACTCATCCGGGACGTGGTGGTGGAGAAGACCCCCCACCAGCGCCTGAGGGAGCGACTCCTTCAGGACAGGGACCTCACTCTGGACAAGGTCCTGAGCGTCGCAGAGACCTACGAGGACTCCCTGCGTGAGGCTGCAGCCATCTCCCAACCAGTTGCAGCCCCACCCGTCTCATCCGTGGCAAAAGTTACGAGGAAGCCACAACAGAAGCGACAGCAGCAGCAGCAGCAGAGCTCCAGCAGCGACTTCTGCACCAACTGCGGACGTGATGATCACGCACCCAGGGATGCTGCCTGTCCAGCCCGCAGAGTGACCTGCCACTCCTGCGGAAAGAAGGGCCACTTCGCCAGCTGGTGCAGAGGCGGCAGTGGAGCAACCCCAGCAAGGCCAGCTCAACGACAGCACCACAAGGCAGTGAAGGAGCTGAACGTGCTCTCCTGTGCTGCCACCACTGGGTCACGCCTCACCTGTACCGTCCAGGTGACTGCAGGTGACGTCACACAGGAGGTACCCCTCCAGGTGGACACGGGTGCCACCTGCTCACTCCTGAGTGTGAACCGTGCCAAGGAGCTGTTCAGAGGCGTGGCGTTCAGCCCCTCCAGCTCACGGCTCTACGGATTCGGCCAGCAGCCACTCTCAGTCCTGGGAACGCTGCCTACCACGGTGACCTACAATAATCAGGCTGTGCCAACAAACTTCTACCTGGTGGACACCAACAAGACGGAGACCATCATGGGTATGGACCTGCTGCAGGCCCTGGGAGTCACCCTCCACCCAGCCTCGCACAGCGTCTACACGGTGGCAGGCTCAGCCCCGTCAGAGCTACCTGCCATCGAGGGCTACGTGCACCGCATCAAGCTGAAGCCGGACGCAGTACCAACTGCCTACAAGCTGCGCCGGCTGCCCCTCTCCGTGCGAGAGGAGGTCTCAGCAGAGCTGAACAGTCTGCTGGAAGCAGGCATCATCGAGAGGATTGACTCCTCTCAGTGGATCAGCCCGCTGACCGTCTCAAGGAAGAAGGACGGCAGGATCAGGGTCTGTGTAGACCTGCGTGGGCCGAACAGCCAAATCGTCCCAGAAGTCCACCCACTGCCCACGATCGACGAGCTGGAGTCCAAGCTCTGTGGCACCCTCTACAGCAGGATCGACTTGAAGTCGGCCTACCACCAGCTGCGTCTGCACGAGGACTCGCGTGACATCACCGCCTTCCTCACGCCAGACGGCCTGATGCGCTACACCAGGGTCCCGTTCGGCCTGGTGTCTAGCGGCAGTGCGTTCCAGAAGCTGCTCAGTCATCTTCTGCAGGGTATCGATGGCTGTGGACACTATCTGGATGACATCCTGGTCACCGGCCGTGATCAGTCCGAGCACGACAGGCGCCTCCGCACCGTGCTGGACCGCCTCAAGCAGGCAAATGTCACCATCAACACAGAGAAGTCCTCCTTCAGCCAGCCAGAGGTGGAGTTCTGCGGTCATCAGCTCTCCAGACACGGAGTGGTACCTCTCCTGTCTACCACCAAGGCCGTGGCCGAGGCCCCGCCTCCCACCAACGTAAAGGAGCTGCGCAGTCTCCTGGGCTCAACCGGCTGGTTCAGCAGGTTCGTGCCTCAGTACTCCGCTGTGGTGAGACCCCTCGCCATCATGCTGAAGAAGGACGCCACGTTCCAGTGGACCAAGGAGGCCAACGACGCCTTCAACGAGGTGAAACGGCTCATCTCAGCCAGGCCGGTGATGAAGCCCTTCAGCGCCCGCCTCCGGACGATCGTGACGACCGACGCCAGCGACCGCGGCGCCGGTGCCATGCTCACTCAGATCCAGCCGGACGGCGAGGAGCGGCCAGTGGCGTACTGGTCCCGCTCCTTCACCGACGCCGAGTCGCGGTACTCCGTCTCCGAGAAGGAAGCCCTCAGCGCGGTCAATGCTGTCGAGCATTGGCGGACGTACCTGTGGGGCCGTTCATTCACCCTGCGGACGGACCACTCTGCGCTCACCACTCTGCTAACGCCGAAGACGTCCAACCGCGCCGGCGCGCGCATCGCCAGGTGGCAGTCCCGCCTGCTGCCGTACTCGTACACAGTGGAGTACCGGCCCGGGCGCAGCATCCCAGTGGCTGACGCCCTGTCGCGGCTGCCGCTGCCGGACACCGGCGCCGCCGAGACGGACGGCGACGAGATCGTCGCCCTGCTCACCGATGACGTCAGTGACGTCATCACTGATGACGATGTATGTGCCGCGTCGGCCGCCGATCCAGTCATGGAGCAGCTGCGGTCTGTCATCCGCACCGGCTGGCCCGACGCCGCGCGCCAGTGCACGCCGGAGACGCGCGACTACTTCGCCGTGCGGAACGAGCTGCAAGTCCGCCAGGACGGAGTCGTGCTGCGCGGCCCGGACCGCGCCGTCGTCCCGGCCGCGCTCCGCTCAAAGTACCTCCAACTGGCGCACCGAGCGCACGATGGTGTCGTGCGAACAAAGCAGCTCCTACGCGACCTCGCCTGGTGGCCTGGAATGTCAAAGGACGCCGCTGCACTGGTCGCCGACTGCCCGTCCTGCCACGCAAAGGACGCCGTGCTGACGCAGCAGGCGCGCCCCGCGCCGCTGCAACCGGTCGAGCTTCCAGACCGGCCCTGGTCTAAGCTCGGACTGGACATCGTGGGCCCGATCCCCGGCGCCCCACCGTCTGCAAAGTACGCCATTACTATGACGGATTACCATAGTAAGTGGCCAGAGGTCGCTCTGACGTCATCCATCGAGACTGATGACGTCATCCAGTTCCTGTGCCAGGCCTGGTCCAGAGAGGGACTGTGTGACGAGCTGGTGACCGACAACGGACCCCAGTTCACCAGCGACAGGTTCCGACAGTATCTGGCCCAGCGCGGTATCAGACACCACACGTCTGCCGTCTACTGGCCGCGCGGAAACGGAGCAGTGGAGCGGCTCAACCGAGAGGTGAAGGTGTGGCTCAAGGAGGCCACACAGCTGCAGTCGCGGACGGCCGCCAGCTTCAGCGGACACATGCGACAGCGCCTCGCTCTGTACCGAGCGACCCCGCACTGCACCACCGGCCAGTCACCCTCGGCGCTCCTGCACGGCCGGCGCATGCGTCTGCACCTGCCGGTCACCACAGAGACTCCGCCGCGCGACAGCTCGCTACAGCACCGAGTCGCTACCCAGCAGCAGCGCAACAGCCGCGGGTACGACTCGCGACAGGCCACCCGGCCGTCAGATCTCCAGCCTGGCGACACGGTGCGCGTGCGGCGACAGGGGCACGTGCCCAAGAACCAGAGTCGGTTCTCCAGCCCGCGCCGAATCGCCAGACAGCTCGGCCCAGCGACCTTCATCCTGTCCGACGGGACAAAGAGGAACGCTTCACACCTCGCCCGCATCCCAGACGCGGCGCCGACCGGCTCAGCACCTCCGAGCACCGACGGGCCGGAACCGCCGCCGCCGCCGCCGCCGGCTGACCCGGCTCCTCCGAGCTCCGGCGAGCCCCAGCCGCCATCGCCGCAGCCGACAGCGTCCACCGCGCCACCTACAGCGCCGACAGAGAGCGCCCGCCCGTCAGATGTCGCTGAGGTTGCGCTGCCGGCCGCCACCGGCGCCGCTCGTGACCGGTCCCCCGGTGGGCCGCGCCCGCCTCAGAGGGCGCCCGTCGGCGGCACCCCGCGCCGTGAGTTGCCGGCCTCCTCCCGAGGACGCCGCCGATTCTTGCCGCGCCGATTTACGTGATCGGCGAGAAGTGTAACTTCAAGGGCCGGCGGGTGTAGTGTTCGCTATGGCAGTTGTTTAGTGCTTTTCACATGACCTCACGTGACGCCGCCATTTTGTGTAAAATACAGTTTACGTTCCACCTGGCCATTGTATACAACAGATATCAGTTCGGGTTCCATAACACTACACTATAGGTGGCCCTTATGGTCTCCTGACCCTTACCCACCACATAATCGCATTAGTGCCGTGTAAAATGGACCATAAAACATGCATCACACGAGTCTAGTTCATCTTGTGACCCTCAGTGACCTGGCCTCCGTGACCTGACCTTGTATCAGTGACCTGATTTAGCAAAATATGTTTTAAACATTTCTCCATCGATGATTTTCGATAACATGAGTTGTGGCGGAGAGAGTTACCAGTATCCGCCCGCTTAAGCGGAAACTCTTCCTGTGCTTAAGCAATGTGGGTGAATGCGGTCTCCGCTTAACCCGCGCCCTGCTGGGGGGTGTTTGAACACCCCCCTTGTGGTTTTTCGCGAATATCTCAAAAACGAAAATATCAAAAAAACGAATATACCCAAAAAGGTGTTTTTGGTACACCTTATCATACATCAATTCTACACATGCTGTAAAAATTTCAGACCAAGGTCATTCAAGGTCAGGTCACCAGGTCACTTGAAGTGACCTTATGGGTTAATGGTATGAGTTAAAATAATACTTTTAGTTTTAAGTTTTATTTGCAGTTAGAAACAAGACTTTTTGTATTTTGAAGTGATCCTGAATATCTAATCTTTTTTTACATTTTTCGCTGAACCAAAATTACAATTACACATACAGCACAAACTCAAGTGTTGTGTGCACCTCCGCTCAGGGATGTGGGTCACCACAGGTACTTCCCCACCTAGAACGGAGTTACGTAGTGTGCTGACATTGTGCCAATCAACGTAACACGTCACAGATAACACAATCTGAAAAAAAATCACAACTACAGCATCATTTTTCTGGGTTCCACCTCAGCTAAATATAGTCGCTGGATCCACTCTGAAACGAACCCTTCTTCCACTTCTGGTACGTGGTGACTCTGCTTCCGGCACGACCTCTGGAGGGACCGATTCTGTTGGACCGGGCTCAGCGGCACTGCTCGGCTGTGGCTGCTCCTGCTCCCTGTCCACCAGCCGCCGGGTGTCGTCATGTCGCGGGAAGTAGGCGGGCTTCAGTCGGTCCACTGATACAGTGTCTATCGCCCCAGACGGTAGTTCTATGCGAAAAGTCTTTGCTCCTCTGTGAGCTACACGTAGCGGTCCCTCTCCCTGGTATGGAGCTTGGAGTGGACGTTGGATCCTGTCCACTCGGACCCACACATGCGTGCATGTCATTAAGTCCTTGGGAATGTGCTCCTGGACAGCACCGTGATCGGTTCCGAGGGAGGCCGTGGTGAAATCCAGTTCCGTCATGTGCTGGGCCAGCTCCTGGATCATCTTGAATGAAGAACGTGTTGAAGACTGTTCTCCTAAGCACAGTTTTGGACAGAGCAGCATGTCACCTGTCACTGCTGTGAACGGTGAGGCACCAGACTCGTTTGGCATTGCACGCAGACCCAAGAGAATTATTGGGAGTGACTTCAGCCAGTCTTCCTTCCGCGCCTTCAGTGCTGTCTTTAGTGTGCGATGAAATCTCTCAATCATTCCATTACTTTGCGGTCTGTAGGCGCATGTCCGGAGGCGATGAAATCCTATCATTTCAGCCAGAAGTTGGAAGAGCTCGGCTTCAAACTGGGCTCCACGGTCAGTTACCACGTAGAGAGGGACGCCGAACCGTGCAATCCAAGTCTCGAGGAGCGCGTTCGCTACTGATGTGGCAGTGATGTCGGTAATGGGCGCGACCTCTACCCATCGGGTAGCGCGGTCGATGCAGGTGAGTAGATACCGATGTGTCGCCGGGAACGGTTGCCCATGCTGAGATGAAGGTGGTAGCGGTCCAACTATGTCGATGTGCACCGTTTCAAAACGTGATGATGGCAGGTGAAACTCTCCAGTTGCGGTCTTCGTGTGGCGATGGACCTTGGCTTCTTGACAAGCCACACATTCCTTCACCCACGTCTTGATCTGTCGATCCATGTCTGGCCAGAAGTATCTTGCCTTGATGAGCCGAAGTGATCCTTTCAGACCAGGATGTGAAAGATTGTGATACCTCTCGAACACACTTCGTCGACATGACAGCGGAACGAACGGCCTCGGCTGTGGCGTAGACACGTCACAAAGCACTGAGGAGTCATTCTGCAGCGACACAGTTTTGAGGCGATCCTGGTATGTTGCGATTTCTTCGTCCTTCTTCTGTTCCTCGGCGATGGCTGGGAGGTCACAGGCGTCAACCTGAACGGCGTTCACAGGGCGCGAAAGGCAGTCTGCGACGATGTTGTCAGCGCCCCTGATGTATTTGACGTCTGCGATGTACTCGGTGATGACGCACCAGTGTCTTTGCTGTCGATCTGACTTCGCCACATGAGGACTGTGGAAGGCTGTGACCAGGGGCTTGTGGTCTGTAAAGAGCGTGACGTTCCGCCCTTCGAGCAGATCTCGGAAGTGCAGCGTGGCGAGATAGGCAGCCAGCAGCTCTCGGTCGTAGGCTGAGTACTTGCGCTGCGGTGCAGACAGCTTCTTTGAGAAAAAGCTCACCGGTACTGCACTGCCGTCGACCATCTGATGAAGGGCTGCACCAGCAGCGACTTGGGAGCAGTCTGTGACAAGCTGGAAGGTGTCGCTGTTTGGCTGAGTGTGGTGGAGAGTGCAAGCGGCCTCCAGTGCTGTCTTGATGCCGTTGAAGGCCTTGGCTTCGCTGTCGCCCCACGGTAGTTCCTTCGACTTGGGGTACAAGCGCATGAGCTCGGTCAATGGGAAGACGATCTCCGCAAAATGCGGAATCATTCGCCTGTGGAAGCCGACCATGCCCAGGAATCTGCGTAGATCATCCGACTTCTTCGGCGCGCACATTTCTGAGATGCTCTCCACCTTGCTCTTTGGAGGACGAATTCCAGTTGATGTCACCAGCTGTCCCAGGTAGGTGACTTCTGGCTGGTTAAACTCGCACTTGTCTAGTGAGATGCGAAGGTTGTGCTCGTGCAAGATGCGGAACACTCTCTCCAGGTCCGCATGGTGCTGTTCTTGGGTCGCAGATGACACAAGAATGTCATCGAGATAGATGAACACGCAGTCCACGTCGCGGAAGATGGTGTCCATGATCCTCTGGAATGTGGCTGGAGAGTTGCAGAGGCCCATTGGCATGAATATGTATTCATACAGGCCGAAGGGCGTGGTCACTGCAGTCTTCTCGCTGTCCGCTGGGCTCACTGGTATTTGGTGATATGCTCGGAGCAGATCGATCTTGCTGAAGCGCGTTTTTCCGGCGAGCTGTGTCGACAAGCTTTGAATGTGAGGTAGAGGGTAGCGATCCCTCTTCGTGATCGAGTTCAGAGCTCGGTAGTCCCCTGTGACGCGCCATTCACCGGGTGTCTTCTTCTCCACCATGTGCAGAGGAGAGGCCCATGGAGACTTTGAAGGCCGCACCACCCCAGTTTTCAGCAGTGTGTCAAAACACTGTTTGGCGGCTTTGAGCTTGTTTGGTGGCAGTTGTCTCGGTGACGCAAATGTCGGTGGTGCACTGCCTGTGTCAATGGTGTGACATCCTGGCAGCTGTTTCATTGCCCCCTCCAGGTCACCTGGCTGGCATGGCTCTAGCACTGAGCGGTGTCTTTCCAGGATGTTCTTGATCGGAGCTGAAACTGTAGACAGGTCGTTCACCACCAGGTTGGCCTTCGATTGGTTACTGACTCGGCACTGTGATGACAAATCAGTAGATCTGTCAATCAAAGTCCGGGTACCGCAGTCGATCAGGAGTGAGTGCTGACTCAAGAAGTCCTGACCCAGCAGTGGTGTAGTGACGTCAGCCACCACGAAGGTCCATGTGAAGGTGCGGCGCAGTTGAGGAATTGTGACATCACATGTGACTTCTCCCACAACATGAAGAGACTCACCGTTTGCGGTTGATATTCGCACTGCTGAAGGCTGCAGGATAGAGCCAACCGGGACGGTTTTGGGCAGGAGGGAAACACCTGCTCCGGTGTCAATGACAAAATCAACTGATTTTTGGCCAAGTGTTGCTGCTACTTGCATGAGTGGCAGTCCATGAGCAGCATGAACTGGGATCTGCCCCTCTAGTTTCCCAACTGGGACGGCCTCGGTGAGGAGGAGCGAGAAAGGGGTTGCATCTTGGTGTGTGCTTTATCAGGCCACTGACACCACGGCTTGCATGTGCGCGCTTCCACGCCAAAGTAAATGTGCGCTCGGCAGACCTTGGGGCGCTGTCCTTCACGGAACGGCTGAAGTCCTGCTGACACACCCTCTCGATGGTCCCGATCCGGATAGGGACTGCGCTGTCGCGAGCTGTATCGCTGTCCGGTACTGTGCTGTCTCGATGGGCGCGTGTGTCCGTCTGAATAGTATGCGCCGCGGTCCGACTCATAGCGCTCAGATGGTGACGGTGACCGTGCTCGTGACTGCCGGCTACTGTGAGGTTGTGCCACCATGCACGAAGACTGCATCAGCGGCACCAGCTCATCAGCTAGTTGACCTAGCTGTGTCAGAGTCAGGTCACGCTGGGCTGCCAGCACGGCACCAACGGAGGGCGGCAAGCTCTTTGTCATCTTGTGGCGCACGAGGTCTTCACCAACCCCGACTTTGCACGCCGTGTCTCGGAGCTCATGCAGGAATGCTGATGGACGTCCGGTCATCTGTGTCTTGCTTATAAGACGCTCGAATAGCTCCGGCTTCGATTGAGCATACAGACCGATCACGGCTTGTTTCAGGTCATCGAATGACGTTTTGGAGAGTACGTCTGGGTCGAGGCGGCTGACCGTATCAGGAGGAAGGGCCGCCAGAACATGGTAGAACTTGGACTGAGTGCTTGTGATGCGAGCCAGGTGAAATTGTGCATTCATTATGGCGAACCAACCTTCAACGGCTGTGTCCATGAACGCCGGCGGCTTTACGTTAGAAAGCATCACGGAACCTGCAACCTGTTCCGGTTCTCCTTCCATTGTTGCTGTTGTGGGAATACCTATTCACTATGAACTAGGAATAGTATTAGGCAATGTAGCAATGTAAAAATCACGTCGGGGTCACCAGTTTATGGGTTAATGGTATGAGTTAAAATAATACTTTTAGTTTTAAGTTTTATTTGCAGTTAGAAACAAGACTTTTTGTATTTTGAAGTGATCCTGAATATCTAATCTTTTTTTACATTTTTCGCTGAACCAAAATTACAATTACACATACAGCACAAACTCAAGTGTTGTGTGCACCTCCGCTCAGGGATGTGGGTCACCACAACCTCACCTCATAAAAAGTTTCAATGTCTGTCATAGCTACATCAAGTGACCGATCACTTTGAAACTTTCAGCGATTGCTAAGAGCAATAGTATGTACAAAATGTACGTCTCAGAATTTTGATATCGATGACCTAAGGTCAGGTCAATTTTGCGACCTCCCCATTATAAGTCAATGGGAGAAAATTGAAATGCGCCTCTTTTGGATGAAAGACATTATAAACACTCCCAAACACCGAATTACAAGTGGTTTAGACACACTGAACATGAAAATGGTGTCCGTGACCCTTGTTTATGCCCTGAGGTCATCTTAGGTCACGAATGGTATCTAACAGTTTTTCGCAAATAACTTTTGATAGAGACATGCTAGAGCGATGAAAACGCCTTATATGTGTTATATGTGAAAAACTGTTCCCGAAAAAATCGGCTATTTTTTGCAGTTTTTGCCCCTTGCAGGCAAAACCGTTGACGTTAGGTCAAATCTGAGAGAATTACTCAGAAAGGGCGTTAATAGGGCTATCGAATGCGCTTTTCCGCGGCGCTATAGCTCTATTGGTTCCCGATTTATGCGCTGGCTTCTTGGAAATTTTCGACATTCGACCTGGAAATCGGCGAAATTTTGCCTTCAATGACCTCTGGTGACCTGACCTTTGACCTGACCAAAAAATTGACCGATGTGATTTCGTCACTATTTTGACGCTCTTTCGAACGCCGCCTTCCGCGTATCGCTACGTGGCCCAGGAGCCGAGTTACAAGGGGGGGGGGTGTTCAAACACCCCCCCCCCCAGCAGGGCGTGGAAATCCAGGACCCCCAGCCGAGCGCGGGTTAATAACGATCGATGAACATTTTTTTGTTTAAATCTACCTCCACTCTTATACTTAACCCTATTCCTGGCGGGGGGGGGGGGGCCTCAGGAGCCCCCCCTGAGGTTTTTTGGTTATATCTCCCAAACGCGTTGAGCTAGGAAGCTCAAATTTTCTGACTTTTCCTAACAGGCTTCTACGCAACATGTCTGAAAATTTTGAGTTGATCTGACCTCAGGTCAGGTCACCAGAGGCGGTTTGGTGACGCTACCTCAGAAAAGTTTGCAATCACGCCAGAGCTAGAGTTTTTGACCGATCAATTTCTTCTCTTCAGGGTTTAGTTAGGGTACCAGTATGTGCAATTTGTATATCTCGGAATTTTGATATCGGTGACCTAAGGTCAGGTCAATTTCGCGACCTCCCCATTATAAGTCAATGGGGGAAAAATCAACTCCCTGTTTTTACCACTAAAACGGGTCGGAATGGCCCCATATACCATACATGACTTCATATACGATCAACCTTCACTACCTTGAGGTCTGTTTTGCTGTTGGGCAGCTGTGAGGTCATGTGACGTCATCAAAGGTCACCAAAGGTTTTTGGCCAATAACTCCGTGCAGGAACAAGATACAGACGCGTGGATGGTCTCATTGTGTTCAGCTCGTCAAGACGCATCGAATGATATACATGATGACCTCGAGGTCACGTGACTTGAGGTCAACCTTTGACCTTGACCTTTCGAGGTCAACATATATATCATTCGATGCGGATTGACGAGAGGATCACGATGATGCCCTTAGTTTGTTCCTATCTTGACTAATTCGAAAGTTATTCGAGAAAAACTCTCTCCATATCTAGTGCCGCCATTTTGACTTTTTCGACCCCTGTGACGTCATCTTTGACCTGACCTGAAAATGACCTTTGTAAAAATTGTAGATCTTGGCCGTGCGTATCCGATGCCGTTTACCGCTTGTCGCTATCTTGCTTCGTTCTCGAGATCTCAGGGGGGGGGCCGAATCGGCCCCCCCGCCAGTTTCTTGTCCCGGCGGAGCCCGCCAGGAATAGGGTTAAAGCACATTTTATTGGAACAAATTGCGGTTTTCCTAACCCCTGCAAAAGGCGTATTTAGGCACAGCATGCCCTATTGTGCCACGTGAAATATTGCATTAACCCGCGCCCCGCTGGGCTATTCAGCCATACGCGCCCTGCTGGGGGGAGGGGGCAGATTCTGCCCCCCCCCCGTCTAACTTCCGAACCGATGGTCGTAGAAAGACGGGGAAAACGGCAATCGAAAGCTCTCAACAAGGCGGATCTTAAGAGCCCAAATTTTTTTGCTTAAGTAGGTCAGAGGTCAGGTCAAGGTCAGGTCAAGGGTACAAGATGCAAGTTTCTACAGTATCGGTCTTGCACCGTAGTTGCCGAAGAATGGACTGAGACTGATTGCCCAAAACGTGTTCTCAGACTACCTACCAAGACAATATTCGTTGCATACAATGTCATTCAAAGGTCAAGGTCAAGGTCAGGTCAGGTCAGGTCATGTCAGGTCACCAAAAACAAAATATAGAAAAGGGCACGTGCGACACATGGTTTATGGGTCATTTTACTTATATAATTCAATAGGCGCTCTCAATTAGTGATATGGACCACCTCTGGATGAATTTCAGGTCGAGGTCAGGTCAAGGTCAGGTCAAGTGAGGTCAAATTTTGATGTTGGTTGTTAAGGCCTAAAAAGGTGTCTATCTGATGCAGTTTGTCACGGCGAATCGAATGGTGCTATTTTTGGTTCCGTACGAGGTCTAGAACTCCAAAAAAAAATCATTTTTCAAAATTTTTGTCTGTCGTAACGTCATAAAATTTTGAATAACTTCCACATTTTTGAACCGATTCTTCTAAAAATTGGTATGTAGGTGCACATAGACCACTTCTTTGACATATATTCCGTTTTTTATACACTCAAAATTTTGGATTTTATAAATATTTTCCCAAAAAAATCAGTTTTTTTGAAAAAATGTGGGCCAAAATCCAAAATTTTTAAAAACCGAGATAGCCATTTGATGGACAAAGTAGAATCACGTATAACCTTTTTGTTACGTCTTGATTCCTTTAAAAATGAAGATGTTAGCGGCGTTTGAAATTTTGCCATTTTTGAGGCGAAAATGCGAACATGACGTCACTAAAACGTCAATTTCTCAAAAAATTTCCGACGGATTTCGCTCAAGTTTTCAGGGAACGTGTCAAATTGATGTATGATAAGGTACTGAAAGTTTGACGTCGCTGGCGTAACGCGTTTAGAAGTTATTGGCGAAAAACGGGAGGGGGGACAGATTCTGCCCCCCCCCCCAGCGGGGCGCGGAGAACTATGCAAAGTTAGCCCTTTTACTGGCAAGGGCGATAATGTTCCCCTGAATGTCTTTTTTCGTCAGTGTAGGTACGGGCCCCTCAGACCTTCTGGGGTCAAACTCCGGCTTCTAACACGAATTATTGAAAAAAACACTTTTTATAACATTAGGTATACAATAACATTGAAAGCCTCGATATCTTGACATAGCCCTAAATGCGCCCATGCCATGGAGCATTTTGTGTGGGCGCAATTCGGAATGTGTCATATGGCAGGAAAATATTGATCCTAATGCTGCACAATAGGCATGTGCCATGTACAGTCTTTTTTTGTCTCTCCATACCCGGCACATATACCATAATACTACTAAAACCACTTTTTAGCCACCCTCCCTCACGAACAGCAGTACCTAACAGTTCAATGAGTAAGCAGGCTCAGGATAAGAAAACACTACATTACAAAACCACTCCAAGTACGCGGCTTACAGCCTTACGCTGGATGGGGTGCGGGTTAAATCAGTTCTCAGTATTAGGTAATATGCCGCTATGCTTACCGAAAAATGAATGAAAATTAGCAATCATTTTCGAGAGACACGAGACAAGTGGCCGCCATCAATTGTTTTTATTTGTAAAAGGGTTTCTCAGTCACCGATTACATTATTACGTGGGCATCAGCAGGCAACAGGCTCAGAACAGCTAGGTACGCATACCATCACTTCTCGCAATGTTACACACTCAAAGCAGGTGTTCAGGTTATACAGGCGATCAGAAACAAACGGTTCACACAAGGAGTTTTATGGACAAGGAACATCTCATCTCTACATTCATTGCGCGGCCCACCGAGGTTATACATACGCTACACGGTTTGGTCGATTAACCCGCGCCCTGCTGGGGGGGTGTTTGAACACCCCCCCCTTGTGGTTTTTCGCGAATATCTCAAAAACGGCGGCGCGGAGCGCCGCCGTTTTTGGTACACCTTATCATACATCAATTCTACACATGTTGTGAAAATTTCAGACCAAGGTCATTCAAGGTCAGGTCACCAGGTCACTTGAAGTGACCTCACCTCATAAAAAGTTTCAATGTCTGTCATAGCTACACCAAGTGACCGATCGCTTTGAAACTTTCAGCGATTGCTAAGAGCAATAGCATGTACAAAATGTATATCTCAGAATTTTGATATCGATGACCTAAGGTCAGGTCAATTTTGCGACCTCCCCATTATAAGTCAATGGGAGAAAATTGAAATGCGCCTCTTTTGGACGAAGGACATTATAAACACTCCCAAACACCGAATTACAAGTGGTTTAGACACACAGAACATGAAAATGGTGTCCGGGACCCTTGTTTATGCCCTGAGGTCATCTTAGGTCACGAATGTTATCTAACAGTTTTTCGCAAATAACTTTTGATAGAGGCGTGCTAGAGCGATGAAAACGCCTTAGATGTGTTCAGCTCGACGATACGGATTGACTGATATGCAACATGACCCTTTCCGGTCAGGTCATGACCTTGACCTGAGGTCAAATTTTCAAGTTGACCTTTCAAGGTCAAGTTATAGTTCATTCGATGCGTCTTGACGAGAGGAACACGATGCCGGTAAAAGTAAGCTCGTACAAGGCTTGGGTCAAAAGTTATTGCAGAAAAACTGTTTCCGAAAAAATCGGCTATTTTTGCAGTTTTTGCCCCCTGCAGGCAAAACCGTTGACGTTAGGTCAAATCTGAGAGAATTACTCAGAAAGGGCGTTAATAGGGCTATCGAATGCGCTTTTCCGCGGCGCTGTAGCTCTATTGGTTCCCGAGTTATGCGTTGGCTTCTTGGAAATTTTCGACATTCGACCTGGAAATCGGCGAAATTTTGCCTTCAATGACCTCTGGTGACCTGAACTTTGACCTGACCTAAAAATTGACCGAGTGATTTCGTCATTATTTTTGACGATCTTTCGAACGCCGCCTTCCGCGTATCGCTACGTGGCCCAGGAGCCGAGTTACAAGGGGGGGTGTTCAAACACCCCCCCCCAGCAGGGCGTGGAAATCCAGGACCCCCAGCCGGGCGCGGGTTAAATGATAACAATAACAGGTCAAATGTATATTTAAACATTCAAAGCTTTCGGTATGAAAATACCTTGATCACTGTGATAAACAGAAATGAGGACAGAAGGGTTCTATTGTTTCAGAAGGGTTCTAATGTAACTATTGTTACATTAATGGGAACAAAATGGTCCGGCTTGTCGCAGATGTCCAACCGCTACAACTCAAAAGAACTAACGATTTACATAGTTTGGGATTTGTGACGTAGTTTTGATTAGAGATGTCAATCGGATACCAACTTTTTGGTATACCGATACCAAACCGATACCAACTCGGTATTTGGTATTTCAATCCTAATGTGTTTGGTATTTTGTTGGTATCATGAACCCTCGCTAATGTTTAAGAGGCTAAGAAATCGGTAAAAAGTTGGTATTTTCCTCATGTTCCCAAGTTGGTTTGGTTTCGGCATTTTCCCGTGGTTTTGGTTGGTATTTGGTTTGGTATCGGTATTCCGATTTTCCGTAATTGACATCACTAGTTTTGATGTAGCAGGTACCGAAGCGATATTATGCGACCCAAGGTAATGCAAGCAAACAAAATATGACACTGCAAAACGGAGGAAAAACAACCGTACCGTAAATCTAGTCCATATTTTCTAAAATGATTTAAGAAGATATCATTGGTCTCGGCTTCCGTCCAACGAGTTTCATCGGTCATTTATAGTTTATCACTCTCACAATAATCGGTAACACCGCAGGTGCACGCTAAGGGTGCTGCACGAGACATCTCCCTAAGCGTATGGACCCCAAGCGAGACATGCACACAGGCGCAAACGCTGTCTCTGCATTCAGCGGTAAGACGACAGCTTGTGGTCAGCTGTCCGACTGCGAAATTTGGCCAGATAGGTTTGAGATTAGTTGGAGAGAAAATATGTCTTCCGCAATATGTACGTCCTGGGGGCTGGGTATGATATTTGCCGCACCGATTCTAATAAAATATTTTACGCAAGAATGTCGTATGACTGCCAGGTTGACAAAGTTATTTCAATAACGGTGACGGTTTCTGGCTCAACCTTACACCTCTTATTGAGACATATACACACAGACACGCACACAAACAGCGCACGGTCAGTGAAAGGTGACACGAACACAAACAGCGCACGGTCAGTGAAAGGTGACACGAACACATAGTCGGTGGGCACTTGTTAGGAAACATTGGACACCAAGCTATCGACATTTGACATCAACCTATCGACACATTCAGGATTCAGACTCACATGGTGTTGCCCCGTTTACACTAGTCGGGGGCGACTATAGGCAAAGGTATTAGTTATCAGACATTGCAGGCTCCACAACGCGCATGACTTACTTCAATTACATCAAAGAACAGTTTTCGAAACTAATAGCGGTACAAGTAATGGGACATTCGGGACACAGCGGGACTTCATCTAGACATTTAGTCTTTCGACATTTAATATCGATATTGCTTTTTCGAGTTATGCCAGGAGAATAAATTGTGCCGTGCCAATGCATGATAAAAGACATTTGTGCTCGATCATAACTCATTTTACCGTTTTAAAATTCGTGGAAATAGTGCTCACGTAACTGTCCTTGCAGCATATCAAGCTGCAAATATCTAGGCAATTCATTTCACTCACACACAATCACCCTTCACACCAATATATGTAAAGCTACAGGGAGCATATCACAGAAGGTTCGACACTCTTAAGTCGACAGTACACACATCTTCCATCCTCTTCTTGCACTACGGGGTGCCGAGCTTTTATTGTAGTGCTCGCTGAAAGGAATCAAGCACGCGCCAAAAGCCAGCTCGTAACACCAGTGGTGACATTAAATTGGAAACATCTACACCCATACGAGTGTGAAGTCGGTAGCACCACCGATTGGTGACATGTTACACAGGTAACACATAACCTAGCGGTATTTTATAGTGATGCTAACTGACACAATCCTTGGCTGATGGTAACATTAGGCAACAATGAGATCCATCTACTCTACAGACATATACCTAGAATGAGGAACACACCACTGAAAGGCAGGGAGGGCTGCAGCGCAGTGTCCAGGGTCAATAACAGTCGCATTTGAATCGTAACTAGGTTCAGTTTTAGCTCTGTAGAGTATAGGATCCCCTCATTATCAGCTTTGGCATACGTGTGGTGACGGCAAAATTGTAACCGTTGTTTTGTTTCCGGCGCACGTAAACTAACTAGCATTCGGTTACGTGTTTAAATGAACTGTTTACACGTAAAGAAGAACTAAAAAGAGAAAACATACTCAAAACTAAAAGGAAGTAAGAAATGATAAAAAAACTCATAGCACAAAGCAGCTCCGAAAATGACTGCTAATATCAATTACAACATTACACATTGATATTATTGCACGACGTAAGAGAGCTACTTAGCTTTGTAAAACATGTCACAATAAAACGATGGCATACGCAGTCAAGGAGCAACTAAGTTCAAATAAAAGTAACGACGCATCACGCAGACATAGTTGACGAGCTAGTTTTGCGTTTTCATCCATATGGCTCACGTAAGATTTTTCATCGTAAGTTATGTGTATCATTTGACTAGAATCAATTCCAAACTTTGACAGCAGCGGCGACTGTCAAACTATAGCTGTGAAAAGAACAGAGTGTTCTTCCTCAAATACCGACACGCAAATTCTCCAGTGTTATTAGTTCCCTTTCCGCAGAAATCGCAACACCCAACCCACCAAAACACACCTCTCTCTGCCCCATTAGCCGGCGTGGGATTCAGGCACTAGTCCCGCGCTACCTCACGGCTCACCACAACTCCCCACACCCATCCACTATTGCTACTCCTCTTCAATCTCCTCCGCTTCCCTCAGCTCCTCCTCCGCCACTCCTCGCTGCTCCAGTCGCTGTCACAGGATGCTGCAGAACTTGGACGTGCTGCCCTGCTGGCCTCCGGGCCTCTGCAGAAGCTGCATCAGGTCACGGAGGGCGTCAGCTGTGGGCCCACAGCCTGCGGTGGATCTCCGCAGTCGCAGTAGAGACTCGGGCACGGCCGAGGAGGGCCCCGCGCCGCCGGCCGGCTCCTCGGCGCGACGGGGCATTGTGAGAACCAGAGCGGTACTGGTGCGGTTCAGCTCCCGCTAGAAAGATATGGAATTAGAGATGGGTCAGTATTGTTAGGTACCAGGACCGTATTATGCAGTTCGGCTCATCCCAAAAAGAGTCTGTTTCGTTATTGGACGGGACGTCAGAGCTCTGTAAAGACGGTGAAAAACCGGAGGGGATAGCGGCAAGTAACTCCTCCCTGCTTTGAAAAGGCACGACAAATTTAACCAAGAAGCTGACATACAGCGCAATACGGGCCGCAGCGTTAATACTTTTATTAGTTTAAACAACTACACTGAGTGGCTGCAACGAGATGCGTGGTGTAGTTCAGTTTACCAATCCCTTTTGAGACGGTTTTTCATACACCATTCGCCAGCCTCAATAAACTGCCTCGCCGTACCTTTTTGGGCGTTGATACGGGCGGCGGCGGCGGCGCCACGCGGGACGAGCCGTTCTCCGGTGCTGGGGGCGCCGCCAGCTGCTCACGGGAGTCGGTCCGACGGGACACACCGGCGGGCATCTGTAGGGGGTGGAGGGAGAACGTCAATAGGAGACGGTCCATACGACACACACTTTTTCCAATTCTATTCCAAAGAAGTGCGCCAGTGCTGCCGGCATCTGGCACCATAATTGGACGACTAAATGAGTGGTATGTGTTTTGACGTATCACATCGATTACCTGGCATCGCTCACCTTACGTCAAGTCATAAAACTCTTAGAACAACATTGAAACCGTCTCTAACGATCATACTAAGTATCCTCAGAATATGACCACCTGCATAGACGACTACGATGCAAGAAAACCACGTAGCGACATGAGCAAGTAATTATCAGCCGGCCTCTCGGTAGCCCGAAACTGAACCTCACCTGACTGGGGTGAATGGTGCCTCCTTCGGGACACATTCGTACCTCCTCCTCCCCAATTTTCCTCCTGGGTTTCTCCCCATTCACCGGAGACACTGAAACACAAGTAAGAACAGCTGCCCTGACGAGCGTCAGAATCTGGCCGATTGGACAATGAAACGCAGATAAAATGTATGCGAGGATGCGTGAAAATATGTACAGCATGTGCATTGTGCAATGTGAATACAAGGCGTGAAGATAAAGCTAAGTCAAGCATACAAAGCATGGTGGTAGGGTAAGGTGCCTAATTAGCGACCCCCTTAATTTGAACCGTCATTGCTCACGCTCTGTGGGTGCCACTGTATTACTGGCTTGATTTTCGGAGAGGTCGTTCATTTTTCTTTTAAAATATAGTCATTTTCTGCCCCAATATTCACTAATTTATTTGTAGTGAGCATTTTAGCAAACCATTGCAAAAAAAACGCTAATAGGGAACTCTTCCCGATTAGCGACCGGGGAGGGTCGCTAATAAGTCCATGGGTTTCCCCATATTAAAAATGGCAAAAAATGCGACGCCTGAAAAGATGAAATATTATCCAAAAAAGGTAACCTATACGCAAAGCACTCAATCACTCGAACAGGAACGTTTATCCAACACATTTATGTAAGTAAAAACTGATCACGTGATACACTGAAGGCGAAAAGAAGGCGGAAACCCAGATTTTGCGGGCTCTCTCGTATGATATTCGAGGTCCGCGCTGAATTCGGCACCCCTGCAGTCGGTGACGACATTTGACATCCCCTGCCACACATTGCAAGCTTCAGCAACACCTCATTTTCATTTCTCTCTTTTCCCCTTTCTTTCCCTTCTTGAGCTATTTGCGACCATGTCAGGCGCAAATAGGAAATATGAGTTGCGACACATTTTTAACCGCCATGCTGTGCACAGTTAAGCGATTCACTATGGGAAAACGGCAATCAATTGAAAAAGGAATGTCGATTCAGAATAAAAAAGGTGCATCATCCTAATGTGCATCGCTTTTCATCATAGAGGGCCCAAACACACACGTTTTGGATAAGAAACTCGTCATTTTCATTTAAACTCACCTGAAACGTCCCACCAGAAACATCGACAACCGTAAAGTAATTAAATTTGATAACCAAAGTATGGCTAACCTTTTGACGATGTTTTTACCCTGTTTTCTCCCGCCAGTTTTTCTGTAGGGAGGTAGGTCGCAAATCGGAAAGGGTCGCTAATTAGGCACCTTACCCTACACGGATAAATAATATCATCGGCAGAACGGGAAAGTACAAGCGTTTATATACAGCATTGGGTGGGAAGAATATAATAAGCCTTTAGGTGCAAGACGATAACTGCAGACACATGAGCAAACAAATATGCATAATATTTGGCTTTTGCATTTAGCTAAGCAGTTGTAATCTGTTTATGCAATCCCATTGCTCGTGTATCTTTGATAAATTTCGCAACGTGCAAAAGCTTCGATATCCAAGAATAGTGCATACTAAATTCTAGTTGCTAGAAGTATGTTTACAAGCTCATTACGAGCTGACAGTCACTCTGGTTAACTCACGTGGCGCCATTTTGCTGAGCAGTCCGCCGTACTTTCTCTGCCAGGTGTAAGTGTCCAGGGAGATGCCCTTTTTGAGTGCGCGCCGGTGCGGCGGCGGCCGGCGGCTGGCGGCCGGGGAAGCGGTGGCCTCGGCGCCCCGTCGGCCCTCTGAGGTCAGCGATGGGGCAGGGGTTAGTACTGTAGAACAATGAAATAATCGGCTCAGTGCATAGGGAGAAATGGGTGAAACAGTCTCTGAAAGGACTAGCAAGAGAGATGGCAAAAATAAAACATAATTTGAAACATTTAATAAGGGCTTATTTAACCCGCGCCCTGCTGGGGGGGGGTGTTTGAACACCCCCCCCTTGTGGTTTTTCGCGAATATCTCAAAAACGGCGGCGCGGAGCGCCGCCGTTTTTGGTACACCTTATCATACATCAATTCTACACATGTTGTGAAAATTTCAGACCAAGGTCATTCAAGGTCAGGTCACCAGGTTACTTGAACTGACCTCACCTCATAAAAACTTTCAATGTCTGTCATAGCTACACCGAGTGACCGATCGCTTTGAAACTTTCAGCGATTGCTAAGAGCAATAGCATGTACAAAATGTATATCTCAGAATTTTGATATCGATGACCTAAGGTCAGGTCAATTTTGCGACCTCCCCATTATAAGTCAATGGGAGAAAATTGAAATGCGCCTCTTTTGGATGAAAGACATTATAAACACTCCCAAACACCGAATTACAAGTGGTTTAGACACACTGAGCTTGAAAATGGTGTCCGTGACCCTTGTTTATGCCCTGAGGTCATCTTAGGTCACGAATGGTATCTATCAGTTTTTCGCAAATAACTTTTGATAGAGGCATGCTAGAGCGATGAAAACGCCTTAGATGTGTTCAGCTCGACGATACGGATCGACTGATATGCAACATGACCCTTTCCGGTCAGGTCATGACCTTGACCTGAGGTCAAATTTTCAAGTTGACCTTTCAAGGTCAAGTTATAGTTCATTCGATGCGTCTTGACGAGAGGAACACGATGCCGGTAAAAGTAAGCTCGTACAAGGCTTGGGTCAAAAGTTATTGCAGAAAAACTGTTTTCGAAAAAATCGGCTATTTTTGCAGTTTTTGCCCCCTGCAGGCAAAACCGTTGACGTTAGGTCAAATCTGAGAGAATTACTCAGAAAGGGCGTTAATAGGGCTATCGAATGCGCTTTTCCGCGGCGCTGTAGCTCTATTGGTTCCCGAGTTATGCGTTGGCTTCTTGGAAATTTTCGACATTCGACCTGGAAATCGGCGAAATTTTGCCTTCAATGACCTCTGGTGACCTGACCTTTGACCTGACCAAAAAATTGACCGAAGTGATTTCGTCATTATTTTTGACGCTCTTTCGAACGCCGCCTTCCGCGTATCGCTACGTGGCCCAGCAGCCGAGTTACAAGGGGGGGTGTTCAAACACCCCCCCCCCAGCAGGGCGTGGAAATCCAGGACCCCCAGCAGGGCGCGGGTTAATAAGGCTCTATTCGGACGAATGCTAGCGAAACAGCATCTGTAGGATTAGTCCTGTTTGTAATACTGAATTGTTTAAGAAACACAAGTTTTTTTTATCCAAAGACTGTTTGGCAAATAACTGGGAAATTGCCAACGATAGGGAAGCTGAGCCGTTTGCACACTGGCATGTGATAGGCTGGACTGCCAGCTATATTCTCACCTGTGATTGGCTGAACCACGGCTCTTGGCCGGGCCCGCGGAGCCAGCGGAGGTACGTTGAGGAAACTCAGCAGGGCAAAGTACATGCTATTCTGCAGCCTGGAAACGAAATTAGAAAACGGTGGCCACCACTTTTCGTAAATATTTCACACGCTGAGTCAGAATCTTTGTTTCTCTGCATTTGGCACAACTTTTTTTAAACCAAATTCTTTCAAACCACATTCATCAAATTTATAGCATGGGAAACGATTTCTCTACGACACAAAACCACGAACTGTGCATAAATAAAGGCATATGACATAATTATTTTAAAAAAGTTGCTTCAAGTGATTTTAAATAAAACCACAAACCCTTAATTCAAATACTATCTGCGTGCAAGTTTATAGTGCCACATAACCAAAACTCTGACCCACGGACCTGGCGACAATTTTGCCGGCGTCTGCGGAGATACAGAGGCCCGCCACGGCCTTGTGGAGAGCAATGGACGTCACGCAGTAGCCAGAGACCGTCTTGTGGACGTACACCCAGCCCGTCACGGAACCTGCCCGAAAAAAAAACATACGCTATGACTAAGCTTGTTGGGAGATATACACTTAGGCCAAGTAAGCCACTGAGCCTGTCCGAAACACAAACCAGACACGGGAGAGAAAAAGGAAAATATCAATTAAGCCGGCATGGCGTCTAAATGCAGACGTTTACGCACACGATTGAAATAATTGTAAAGACTAAAGGTCAATTACCACTAGTCAATATGAATATACCGATCCCGAGGAATATAAGGCAGGAAATGACGCAAAGAACCTAGTGGTCGCCACGGTTGGCACACATACCTGATATAATCATCCCGGCGTCCGCCGTCATGCTGACTGCTGTCACTGGTGCCGTGTGGTCCCGAATCACCTGACGGGTCTGACCTGACGGTCACACGTCAGGCCACAGGTCAGGTCAGGTCGCAAGTAGGTCACAGGGCAAGGTTACAGCTTACAGGGTAAGATCACATAGTGAGGTCGCCGTTCAGGTCGAAGAAAAGCAGAACTGCCGGTCAAAGGTTAAGTCACAAATCAAATCACAGACCAAAGGCCAGGTCACAGATCAGGTCAGAGTGAAGTCACAGGTCAGAACACAGGTTAGGTGACTGAGTGAGGTCACAGGGTAGGGTCACAGGTCAGGTCACTGAAATTGTGCAAAATGTACCCAGAAATTGAGATAATATGCCAACTAAGCCCGATAACTTGACTAGGAAGTCCCCATTACCTTATTTTCAGCATGGCAAACACTATTGACTATCACCCCTGACGCGAATTAAAGTGGCCAGTTACCTGTGCCTACGTCCCAGGCCATGACTAGGCAGTCGTCTCCGCCTGACGCGGCCGTGTGACTAACATAGGCAGGGTAGGCAACGCAGGTCACCGCTGCCTCGTGGCCCACCAGCACCTGTGGCAGTCAGCCAGTCGGGGCATGACACAGTCAGTTTATAGTATTGACACTGACAAGTGCTACAATAAGGCAGCTGCACCGCACTGCATGCTACATAAGGCATGATGCATAACTGATTCACGTCGCGTATTCAGTTATAAACATGATAATTATTGGTTATACATATGATTCATAATTTACCATATTTATGGTCAGTAGTCTGAACGAAATTCGTAGACACATGTATCTTGATGTGTCATCCTAAATGGTGGCTCAACTCAGCTCCGTCTCGTTGCGATGAACAGTGCAACCAGACGAATTTATGACGTCATTTTGACACCACTCAGACTGACCTGGGTGAGCCGTCCCTCTGCGATGGTCCACACCTTCAGCGAGGCGTCATTGGAGCCCGTGATGACGTGTAGACTGTCACTGCTGACGTCAAAACAGCGTATGGCGTCATTGTGGCTAATGGTGTATTTGGTGTGCTCCTTGCTCAGCGTCCACACATAGAGCCTGGAAGTCAAATGTGAGAGAACGTTAGTTTCAAGATGGGTGGGCACTTGGAACACAGGTGCTTCTAACAAATTTTATTTTATTGCAAAGATGCAAGATGCAAGATGCAAATGTTGCTTTAGGACGGGCAGAGTTAACCTTTTGATTCGTATGATCGGGAGCAAAATACAAGCTGTGTTACTGTGACAAAAAAAAAATGTTCGCTTCACAACCTCTCATCGAACCATTCATATTTCATAACAGTGCCACTAAGCAGAAGATCTCTCAATTATCTACCTAACGTAGCCACGTACAGTTCTTTGAGAATACCTGAGGACCTCTCACCGTAAGAATAAAAACAGTGCGTTCATTATAATTGGAAATATGGGGACGATTTTCACTGTTATTATGTGGT